>NC_046312.1:36505806-36805806 GCF_009819535.1 Lacerta agilis
CGAAAATCGAAATTTTCAAAAAATTAACCTATTGTAAATAATAATAATAATAATAATAATCTATATAAATAAAAATGTTCCCATTGCGTGTGCGGCCGACACCACCTTGCTCCGTAACCACTGGACCAAATCACATCAAATTTAGGACAAAGCGTAACATGACCATGGGGGAAGGATCTAGCATAATAAAAATTCAAAAAACCCACACCTATCATGCCTAAAATATAGAATAAAGGCCAAAAAATGGCGCACACATTACGTGTTACCAGCAACAGAACTGAAGACTTTGAACAACAACCAATAGAACAGCTCATCACAGGGCAGCGTCACAGACTGTGCGCCGACCAAAAAATGTTCTCTCACCTCAGTTCTGCCATTTTCAGACAGCAGGGACAACCCCCTATTAATCTCCCTAGCCCCAGCCTCTGCCAAGTGCCTTACCACCCCCCCCCCCAAAAAAAACAACAGTTAAGAGGAAGGCCTAAACTCTCCTTCCCCTGACAGAAATGTTCTTAGAAGTTTCAGCTCCAGGCAGGAAAAGGTTTTTAGACCCGGGCCATACCATTCCTTATGGCGGGGGGGGGGATGTAGGATGAGAAAGCTCAGCAACTATGCTTCGCTCCCTATCCTGTCTCCACACACAACACACAATCCTTTCTGCACTGCTGTATCACTTTACAAACGAAACTCCAGTTATCAGAAGAGGAAAAAGCGCCGCACACAAATGTATAAGGACCCTACCAGTTCCCCATCACCCCTCCTTGCATCGTTATGGTCCCTTCTGAATGCCAGAGCGGACTGTACCATGTATCAGGTTTCCAGAGGGGGGGAGGAGATAGTAAAAGTTCAACGGGATAAGCTGTGGGGAGGAAGGCAAAAACCGGGGGGAAAGACAAACAGGAGGCAGGCGGAAGTTCAACGGGAGAAGCTGTGGGGAGGAAGGCAAAAACGAAATACGGAGAGGCAGGCAAGAGTTCAACGGTAGAAGCTGTGGGGAGGCAGGCAAAAACGGGGGAAAGACAAACAGGAGGCAGGCGGAAGTTCAGCGGGAGAAGCTGTGGGGAGGCAAGCAAAAATGGGAAATATGGAGAGGAGGCAGGCGGGTGTTCAGCAGGATAAGCTGTGGGGAGGCATGCGCTTTCTCTTTTGCATCTTTTCCATTTTACAAAATGAGCCACAGCAACGCGTGGCCGGGTCAGCTAGTAATTAATAATAATAATAAACAGAGGGTCAAGTTGTTCAAATCCACCTTTTGTGACATGACTTGCATATGCATTGTAGTTCTGTTAGAAGAGAAAGAAACACTGACGAGAGAGAAGCACTAGTGACCTGGTTATCCACTCTTCCTTAAGTGTTTGTACAGGAAGGAAATCACCTATGCCAGTGGTTTCCAACCTGTGTGCCTGGGGTGCCTTGAATGATGTTCAGGGGTGCTGTGGGTAGGTAGCACTGGCCTCTGTCCCTCTTTTCTTCCCTCCTTCCTTGGATGCCCTCTTGCATCTCTGCCTCCCAAAGCCCTAGCTACAAAGCTCCCCAGGCAAATGGTGCCTCTAGGTCTGCCCAGGAGTTGCATCCCAGGCCCCCATAGAGCAGTGTGAGGAGGCACCTCTCTTTGGGGCAAGGGAGGCAGCTCAGAGACTGGGGCGGCAGCTGTAGATGCCCAGAGGACTCCCAAGGAGAGGGGAGAGGAGGCTGAGGGAGCACTCCACAAGGGAGGGTGTTTGGGAAAGGGTGAGAGGCTGCCAGCTCTGCAGGCAAGGGGTGACATAACTGGGCTTCTGAGCCCCACAGGGCTGCTGCAGAAAGAATATATGGTAGTTGGTCAAGGGAGTCATGGACTGAAAAAGGTTGAAAATCTCTGACCCATGCTCATTCCTGTCTTTGTATGGTTTTGGTACTAACAGAAATTTAGAAACTTGGGAGCTTTTCTTCTCGTCTTGAGGACAGTCTATCTCAAGGACAATTCAGAAGACTGTTACAATGATTAATTAGCTGCTTTGAGCATAGTGAGAAGGTAGGATAAAATGATTTTAAAATTTTGTGCTGAGGACGGAAAAATATTTCAGTTTTATAAGTACTAGCATCATATTCTCTTACAGCCTGCACTCATTTTTTTTTAGGATTGCCAAGAACTTGGTCTTTGAGATGCTTTACCTTGGAACTGGTTCATGCATGCGAAGGAGAGGGGGGGGGGGAAGCAGTAGGAGCCATTAGCAGTTTAAGCTCCAGAAATCTTAACAATAATCACATTGATTTCCCAACAGGGGAGAGATGCAGGTCCTGCATAATGCAGGAAGTTGCTTGTGCTACTTTTAGCACACAGAAACAGTCTTTCCAAGTATGTGTGGGTGTGCATGCATGCGCTGTCTCACACATCATGCCAAACCTTGGATTGTGATAGCTGTGGTGTAAGTACCCCCACCGTAGTTTGAGTTTATAGACATACAGCAGGCAAATCTGGTTTAGAGACACTTTGTCTGCTTTTATTTTCCATCCCTTTAGAATGAAGCTCGCCATGTTCACTCAACAGAGTGCAACAGCTTCTTGAGGCAGAACAGAGATAGCTCTAACTCTGATTTGTCATTTGCTGTAAATACAGCTATAACCTCAGGTCACATGTGGCACAAACGGTGTTTTGCAGAGCAGCTTCAAAGAGTGCCTCAGAAAACAGTTAAAGTTCAGATATAATGCCAAACTATAACTTTGCTTTATGTCTCTGAACAAGAGTGAGGGGAAGTAAGGTAGGTGAGGTGGCGAGAGACTTGAGGAAGCTTTTTTGTTTGTATGTTTGGTGGGAGAAATTGGTATTGTGGGTGATGGGAGAGATAGAAGACTAGCCAGCAGGAAGGACGAATCCCCCCAAGTTCTGTTGCTTGTGAATGTACCATAGAACTATAGACTATGTGGAATTGTTTACTGCCTTCACTTTTTAAGTAATTGAGCTACAGAGTGGAAAGGTAATAAAAGCTCACTTGGATCCAGTGGTGTTAATGTCAATTCTCGCCTCAGGGATACTTTAATTTCATCTTTTCGTCTTCACGGCAGCTATTTCGTACAGAGTTCCACACAAAAAACCGGCAGAACTAGAAACTAGTTGGAAGCCTTCCCATGTTTGGTATGGCTTTTAATGCATGTGAAAGTTTGTGACAAGGACCCATCGTCCTAAAAGGTTTACCTATTTTTAGATAGTCACAAACTGGGGCTTATTGGAAAAAGAAATTATTCTCAACCGAAATTCATGAATCTTTTTCTTATAAACGCTGTGTATGAGAATGTGACACAGAGAGAAGCTGTACAAAAAATTTAAACCATTACTGAACCATGTTAATTTATTACTGCAGCTTTTCTGAGTGTTTTGAGCAACAGCTTCAAAGGAGAAAATTATGTTGGTTGGTACAATTTATACTTGTGGTACAGATCAATCGCTAATGGCAACATTAAAAAGTTATTGCCATTTTAGCTTAATGTTAATCAGCTTTTGTGCGTAATCATGAATGGTTTTTTACACCCATTGCCATTGCTAAGTGTTACTTTTCACTGTTTTCAGAAGATGAAAAGGTATTTGAATGGACTACTCAGCTCTTTTTATTTTTTAAAAAATGTTGCAAGCTTTCAGCATCAAATGGTGCATAACTGCCACTTTGTAGTTTTACTTTGTTGAGATGCTGTGATCAACTATAATTGATGTTGTCGTATTTTGTTTTTAGCTTTCGGTTAAATTTTGTTTTAATGTATATGTTGGCTTGGGCGCTGGGACCTTTGAGTGAAGGACAGATCGTAAACATTCTTAATAACCAAATGTTAGGAGGGGGGTAGGAAAAAAGAGTGGTATTCAGCAATAGTCCTATTCAGAGTAGACCCATTGAAGTTAATGGACATGACTAACTTGGGTTCATTAATTTCAGTGGGTCTGCTCTGAGTAGGATTTAGTTGAATACAATCCATAACTTAACTAAATCGATGGTTTCATGCTTGAAGTATGTTAGGTAACAGGCACATGTGAATCCATGCTGATTGTGAACCCATGCTGATTCTGTCATTGTAACCTATTAGTCTCCCTCATTTGTCATTATTCAAATGACAGCATTGCATACTGCCTGTGTTGTCATTGCATTTGTGAAATAGCTGGATACATTCTGTTTTCATGAGGTCACCTCGCTTTCCTCATCACAGCAAACGTGTTTGTGCCATGATTGATGCAACACCATGACTAAGACTGCAGTAAACACTAGATCTGCTGGCTGACAGTTTATCCCAGTGACCCACATCTGTGCACAGCACAACATTCTCTGTTCATAGCATAGAGAATTGGCATTGGTGCTTTCGACTCACCTAAACCTAGACAGAACCATCTAATTGCAAGGTTGTAGAGGAAAGTCACTTCCATCCTTTTGTTTAAAAATGCTGACTTTTCTCCCATCTCCATAGCAAAAGGAATGGAAGGGCTGTTAATTAACTTTACGTTGGAACAAAGGGGCTACTGCAGCCCTGAAGGCAGTTCTCTCCTGTCCAGTAGGTTACCCTCAGGGGAAACTCCTTTGACAGCCAAGAGAGGCACTCATAACTCCATGCTATAATTTTGTCTCCTCTGAATTTGGCTTCCTGCCTCTCCTGAAAAATTGGGCATTAGCTTTCTATCTCTGTGTTGTGCTCAGGAGACTGGTGGGAAGCCAAGTAACATTCTAGACATTCTAGACATACTTGGGAAGCCAAGTAACATTCTAACATTAATCCGCTTTGCATTACTTTCTGTGGGAAAGTGCGCCTTGGTTTTGGAACGCTTTGGTTTTGGAACGGACTTCCAGAACGGATTAAGTTTGAGAACCAAGGTACCACTGTACTTGCCTTAGTGGTCCCATGACTACAGTGGTACCTCGCAAGACGAATGCCTCGCGCAATGAAAAACTCACTAGATGAAAGGGTTTGCGGTTTTTTAGGTGACTTGCAAGACGAATTTTTCTGTGGTCGTGCTTCGCGAGACGAAAACGTTTTGCAATTCCCCCCCCCCCCACAGTACATTCCTATGGGAAACCGCGCTTCGCAAGACGGAATTTTCACAATACGAAACGACTCACAGAACGAATTAATTTCGTCTTGCGAGGCACCACTGTATTGGTTTGCCTGCAAGCAGAGCCACCCACAGGCATGGTGGTGTTTTCTAGATTCTCAAGAGGGCTCCCCAGATACACAGTAGTAGAAATAGAGGAGAATTTTATTCAATCAGCATTTTTAAAATTGAACTGATGTGATTTGCATGTCCTGGATTAGTATATGTATCAGAACATAATTATTCTTTGGATTTATTTATTTTTACTTCTCCAAATTTTGTGATACAGTTCTCCAAAAAGTGGTTTAGAAACCATTACTTTAGTGTAGCCTGCCTTTAGAAAATGTATGTGACAAAAATTTGCATAAATATATATAATTTAAAAATCACAGATGAATGCAGAAATGGGACAGCACAGGCTTATGAATGAATATGTGTGAGAAGTTCAGATGTATATTCATTTGTAACTTAAAATAGAAGAAAAACTACCATCACCAAAAAGCCTGATAACCAAGCATGCTCTATTAGATGACTAAAGCTATGAAATGTTGAGAGGGGCGAAGAGCTAAATAGGGAGGAATTGACCTGCTAAGCTCCTAACAGTATATAGGAAGTGGAGATGTGGAATATGTGCCATGCACATGAGTTTTAAAAAGTCTCTTCCCCACAGTATGTATGAAGATACAGTAGTTTCAGAGGATAAGAAATGGGAGATCCCTTTTGTTTATCCTCAGAAAACGCAAAGCAGTTCCTGTTCTATGTTACCTAGACCCTTGGACACAAGTACAGTGGTACCTTGGGTTACAGATGCTTCAGGTTACAGACTCCGCTAACCCAGAAATAGTACCTCGGGTTAAGAACTTTGTTTCAGGATGAGAACAGAAATCGTGTAGCGGCGGTGCAGCGGCGACGGGAAGCCCCATTAGCTAAAGTGGTACCTCTGGTTAAGAACAGTTTCAAGTTAAGAACAGACCCCCAGAACGAATTAAATTCTTAACCCGTACCACTGTACTCCTGTTAGGGACTGGGGATGATAGCAGCATTTTGTTGTGAATCCTCACTTAAATAAGACCAGCCATCTGGTCCAACATCCTTTTCTCACAGTGACCTACCAAATGCCTGTGGGTAACCTGCAGGTAGGATACTAGTTGCGACAGCGCTATCCCCACTTGTGGAGGTGTGTGAGTTCTAGTGCTATGAATGACAGCTTCTCTCTGTCTGATGTCTCCACAACGTGCATAGTTTAACACATTTCTTATGCATCTTTTCTCTAAATTAGAAAGCCTCTAATGTTGTAATCTTGCCTCCCTAAGGGAGCTTCTCCATTCCCTTGATCATTTTGGTTGGCCTTTCCTGAATCTTTTCCAGCTCTACAACACTCCTTTTGAGGCGAGGAAATCACAGCTGTACACACTATTATTCCAAGCATCTTTGCACCATAGCTTTGCATTAACAGCATTATAGCCTAATATTGACAGTTTTATTTTTAATTCCTTGCCTAAGGATCACTAGCATGGAACTTGCCATTTATTCCTACCCCTGTCTCCTGTTCTTTATCCAGTTACTATTTCCATAAGAGAACCTGTCCTATTATCTCTTGACCACTAAGTTTACTCTGCAGTAATTGGTGAGGGTCTTTGTAACTGGTCAAAAACGTTTTGAAAGTCTTAAGTATACGCAATACCAACTGGATCACATCTTATGCTTACTGTCACACTCAAAGAATTCTTAAAATGTTAGGTAGGCAAGACTTACCCTTATGGAAGCTATGCTGGTTCTGGTTCAGCAATAATTGTTCTATATGTGTTATATAGGGCGAGGTATAAATAATGTGGTATATAGGGTCAGATGGGGGTATAAATACCGTATTTTTCGCTCCATAGAACGCACCGGACCATAGGGCGCACCTCATTTTTAGAGGAGGAAACAAGGGAAAAAAAATATTTTTCTGGTTTTCCTCCTCTAAAAGCCCTTTTTGTGGGTTTTTTTTTTTTTTTTGAGGATCAGCTAAAAGTTTTGCAGCTTTTTTGCAAAGGGAAAAGCCCTGGCTTTTTTGAGGATCAGCTAAAAGTTTTGCAGCTGTTTTTGCAAAGGCAAAAGGCTTTTTTTAGGATCAGCTAAAAGTTTTGCAGCTTTTTTTGCAAAGGGAAAAGCCCTGGGTTTTTTCCCCCGAGGATCAGCTAGGTTTTGCAGCTTTTTTTGCAAAGGGGGAAAAGCAAAGCTCCTTTTGCAAAGGGGGAAAAGCAAAGAGGAAAAGCCCCATTTTTATGAGGTTTAACTCACATTTCTGAAAAATCTTAAGGAAAGGGAGCCATTTCTACAGTTTCCAGACAGATAATCTAATCAGACAGTCACATGTAGCTGGGGAAACAAACAACCTCCCTCTGCAGCACATTCAACAAAGGAGGGCGGGGCTGAAAGGGAGCAGGGACTCTTATCTCTCTCCCGATCTCTTGCTGATCAGCTGCTGAGCGGGGTCCTTTCAACACTCCCTTTTCTCTTTGTAAAATAAAAAGCATGATCCTCTTTTGGCCCCTGGGCAATTCAGCTCCAGGGACCACCATTTGCTCCATAAGACGCACAGGCATTTCCCCTTACTTTTTAGGAGGAAAAAAGTGCGTCTTATGGAGCAAAAATACGGTAATAAAATTATTATTATTAATTCTGTCTTTTATAATTATTTCTCCCAGTTTTCATTATAGAAATAAAAAATACACATCTCTCCCTCTTTAATAGAATAGAAAAATGCATTAACATATGTGGGAATATGTTTCATAGGTGCCTTTGCACCTGTGTTTATTTATGTCTATTTATGTTAATTTATGTTAATTTATGTTTACTTTATAATATCCTTCCGCCCTTGTAAGGAAGGGTAAAAAGGATCCGACAGGCAGCTCACTGTAAAAAAGGCGGTCTAACTTTAAATAAGGTAACGGTCATTAGTCTTCTTCCCGCCTAAACTTAGCACAGTAACAGGATTGTAATTGGTTGATATACTTGTTATGACATTGGTTGACCATTCAATAAATAGCAGCCGCTCCCTGTTGTGGGGTGGAGAAAGCGCGAGGCAAGCCGAGTAAGATCATCGTTGCGTGGCAAGCATAGAGAGAAAGAGAAACTGAAACCAACCATGCAGGGTAGCGGTAGGCTTCTTCACCAGACTGCAGTCTCCGTTGTATTTATTTCATTTTCGTTTTTAAAACCTTTTATTTGGCCGCCTAGTTTTTGGCCATCCTTTAGTTTGGTTCTTCTTCTTCTCTGGAACCTTTTTGAACTCACAGACGCTCGCAGAAAACTTCCGAGGCAACAACATTCCGAACTCACAAGCTAAACCTTCAGATCGTGGCCAGCGGACCCTTTTCATGGCGCGGAGGGAGCGGGACTCCAGCATTACCGGCCGTCCCATCCGCAGGCTACCCCCACAAACATACTTAATAAACTTTGGCCAACGAATTGAATTAGGGCATAGGGATCATGTTCCTTCTTAAACAATCCTTAAGGAATGCAATTTGAAATGTGGTATTACATACTGAATACAAGGCATCACCTACTGGAAACTGAGGAGTCCATGTTACTGCAACAGATGACTCATAAATACATTCTAGCAGTGCTGGCTATTAGATCCATACCATTTTATCCTGTAACCACCACCACTTGTTTTTTTTGTAACTTTCGTACGCTGGCAAGGATGTATTTAGAAATGCATCTTTCCCAACCTTGGTTGGTTAGTGGTTTGGATTTGCAAGGAAGTACAGTACTCTTTAAAAAAGGGAAGCAATGCCTCAGCTTCACAATGATGCATTGAGAAACGCAAACAAGTAGGGTTGCCACTTTATTGTGGCATTTTCTTGTGTAAAACGAGGAAGTAAGTCAGATGCGATAGAAGAAACAAGCAGCTTCAGGTGCCCTGGGGACCACACAAAATGAGGTTGGGGGCCATGAGTTCCCCAGCTGTGCTATAGTTGGGAATGGACAGACATATTCTAATGGCTAGAAAAGCCAACTAAAATGGATAGCTTGGAGCACCTATTTGAGACCTGTCTGCAATTGAATGTTTTTCTTGTGCGATTTTAACATGTCCTTTTCCTGTGTTGAATTTTCATAGGATGCCTTTTGTGTACCAAGGTTTTAACTGCATTAAAAAGAAGAAACGTCTTTTTTAAAAAACCTAAGAAATTGCATTCCCTCAATAGTCTTGTTTACTGGTTTATATTCTGTATTTGTTACTTGATTGATTGTATCGACCCTTTTCAGAAGTGGTAGCAACAACAAGAAGCCCCTAACATTTGCTACTTGCAAGGTATGATTAAAATTTTTTGAGCTATAAGGAAATAGCACTTCATTCAGAGAGACATAATATAGAGATTACTGGAGCTTGAAAGCTGGAATCCTTTCGTTGACCATTCTCTGCTGTGATTGTGGAAGAGAGACAGGCATTGCTGTTTGAAGTGGGGAAGAATACACCAAATTATCTACTGTCAGTTCTCCACTCTATTCCACATTTGATGCTATGAATTACACTCTATTTGGTTTGAGTGTTAAAGGGCAGGTGTTGCATTCTACAGCCAAGGACCAAGTTTGTCAGTGGCTTCTTATACTTAAAACTAAAATTGGCAGGGTGCGTGGCATGGAAATGATTTTACGGGCTGTAATATAGTCCAGTCTCCTGTAAAAGTAGGATTTCTTCTTGGTTTTTTAAAAGTGTGTCTTATTGTGCTAAAGCTGATTTTATTGTAGTGGTGTATTTTGTTCTTTTTTAAAGGTCTGTTCTTGTTACTCTGTGTTTACAAAAGAAATAAGGAAGCAGAGGTTTAGTACATTTAATATACAGCAAATCTGCATCTTAACATGCGTTTGAGTTGAAATGGGATAGCTCAGTTGGTTAGAACATGGTGCTGATAACACGAAGGTTGCAGGTTCGATTCTCGTTAAGAGACAGCTGCATATTCCTGTATTGCAGGGGATCGGATTAGATTAGAAGATCCTTCCAACTCTATGATTCTGTGATTTCAACCATATGTGGTTGAAGGCAGTCTGGGGAGGGAAAGGATCAGAGGTCCTGGGCAAGGCCTGCTTGGCATACCTTTTGAGCAGGGCACCTTTGGCCAGCAGCTCAGTGGCTCTGGGAGTGGTGGGGATTTCCCATGAGATCTTTTGAGAGCAAAAGGCACCCTGCTCTCAGGGTGCACCAAAGTGGCTTTGCCTGGGAAAAACAGCCAAGACCCAGCACAAAACGAGTGCTCTTGTGAGAGCATTCACACAACTCTCAGAGCCACTGCACTGCTGGCCAAAGGTCCAGGCCTGCTGCGTGGGACTTTTCTCCTCACTGATTGCCTTATAGGAGGCATGGGCATCTCCAAGGGTTATTTTGGCTATATGCAGTTTTCGTGTATACGTGTAACCCTGGGAATCTAATCCTCACACAAGGTGCAGTTCCCCTGTATCACACATGTTCACTCACAACATTGAGAACTATGGCTTCTACCCCCCGAAATGTTTTACTCAGAGTAGACGCATTGAAAGGAATGGACCTAAGTTAGTCATGTCCATTAATTTCAGTGAGTTTCTTCAGAGTAAAATTTAGTTGGATGCAACCCCATGTGTGCAGACTGTTGATGTGGCTGCTTATGAAACTCTTCGCAAGCTTATAGTGGTTAGCCTCGCACAATGGACAACATAACGTTTCTTGCATTTCATGTTTCAGTTTGAGAGCTTTAAATGGTTTTGTCCAGACTTTAACTGCATTTCTTGAATAATGCTGCAAGGATGATAACAGTCTTCCACACTGTATTTTTTTTTTTTTGCAAGACAGGGCATTATGTATCTACGGTAATCAAAAATTGCTTTCAACTTTCTGCATTACAGTGCAGTCCTATTCATATTTAGCCAGAAACAAGTCCCACTGGGTTCAATAGAACTTACTCCCAGTTAAGTGTGTATATGAGACTGAAACATTAGACTTTTTTCAGAGTAACTTTCTCATGTATTTGACTGACAATTAGCATGTGATCTTATAGTATAAAATGTGCTACACTTTTTAAAAAAAGATTTCAGCCATTCATTCCCTTAGACTCCTAAATTCAAACAACATCCTCAAAGTTTCTCAGGACACATTCAAGACAGTCTGTTCAAGACAAGAAGTACCATTTAAGATAAATGGTTAGTATGTAATGTCAGTTGATACAAAACTCAGAGAATCATGACAGTATTCCAGACAGGTATGCCACGAATTGAAATCTTATTTGTCCAAACATTCCATATGTGGTTCTCTATGACATGGCAAGGAAATAATAGATCAGTTTCTTTTCCTAATTCTGTGATCTAGGGAGATAATTTCTAAATTTACTCTCAGATTTTCTTTAGTGGCTGCATATATAGAAAGAACAGTATTCTTGTAAGATCATTTTTGTTCTAATTCAGTGAATGTTTAAGTCTATTTCAGAAAAAGAAAACTGAGTAATTAGATTGGGTATCCCAGGTTGGAATTCATCAAAGTACACTATACCATTCCTTTATAGCTATAACACATTGAAATGCTGGAGAATAATGTTCAAAACCTTCACATTCAGGTGACATCAAAGTTTTATCTATTATAGATAGACCAGATCAATAAATTCTTACAATCCTTTCTGATCTAATATTTTCTGATCTCCTACATGGAAGGCATTAAAAAAACACACCTATGAGCTTAAAACGTGCCTTGATTATTTGAGCAGGGTGGGAAAACTGTATCTGATAGTTTGCTTCCCAAGATGTTGCCTAGAAACATTCACTACTTAACCCACTTGAAAACAAACCGTTCCTTGAGCCTCAAGGCCAAAGGAAATGTGTTGCAAAACAGTTAAATGTGTTCATTGTTTGCAACAGTGAAATTTTGCATACATGACCTTTTTAAATAAAACAATACTTTTTAACGTTTAAACTTTTGAATGTAAATATTAAGCAGTATGGGACATTTAATTTGGGGCTAATCTTATTTATACAGCCTCTTGACTTTCTAAAATAGTTGGAGAGTCCACTACCTCTCATGGGAGTCTATTCCACAGCTGAACAACTGTGAAAAAGTTCTTCCTGATGTTTAGGTGGAATCTTCTTTCTTGTAACTTGAAGTCATTGGTTTGAGTCATACCCTCCAGAGCAAGAGAAAACAAACTTATTTCCACGTGATAACCCTTGAGATATTTGAAAATGACTATTATATCTCCTGCAAAAAGATCAAACTTATCCATCCTTAAAGAAATCAGCCCTGAGTGCTCACTGGAAGGACAGATCCAGTACTTTGGCCACCTCATGAGAAGAGAAGACTCCCTGGAAAAGACCCTGATGTTGGGAAAGATGGAGGGCACAAGGAGAAGGGGACGACAGAGGACGAGATGGTTGGACAGTGTTCTCAAAGCGACTAGCATGAGTTTGGCCAAACTGCGGGAGGCAGTGGAGGATAGGGGTGCCTGGCATGCTCTGGTCCATGGGGTCATGAAGAGTCGGACACGACTGAACGACTGAACAACAACAAATCTTATCTCCTCTCAGTCTTCTCATATCTAGGCTAAACATACCCAACTCCCTCAACCATTCCTCATAAGGCTTGGTTTCCAGACCCGTGATCGTCGTGGTTGCTCTCCTTTGCACATGTTCCAGCTTGTCAATATCCTTCTTAAATTGTGGCACCCAAACTGGTGTGATATGATCAAATCAGAATAGAGTGGCATTTTTACTCAGTGCTATTTTTCTAGAAAAAGAGGTGCCACCACTCACCATGAATGCCTCCCTTGTTCTCTTAAAATGACAATGGCATCCCCCTGAGAGGTGCCAGAACTGAATTCTGGCGAGTTCCAGATGAAAAAAAGCCCTGCTCTTACTTCCCATGATATGGACACTATACTTCTGTTGATGCAGCTTAGGATAGTTCATGCTCATCTGTAAGATGAGATTTTCATTTTCACCCTGTTTCTTTTCAAAATGAAAGGTATGAGCATTTCGTGAAGAGGATCAAGACTGGTATATTTACTTCTCTCTCCTCCTCCTCCTCTGCAATCTTTATCTGGACACAATGAAACCCTTTCAGAGAAAACAAACAAACATATATAATTGGGAGTGAATTTGTCTAACTGCCAAGACTTTCAAGGTAATCCATTAAATTGTTTGGAAAGGGGTGTTGATACAGGAACAAAGGAACAACACCTGATGCCAAATAAACCTTCACAGCCTGAGGCAGGTCTGAAGTCAACCAAGCAGAGACTGAACAGAAGCAAAGGAGTTACTGAAGACCCAAAAAGCAATAACATTATTAAAAAGGAAAATTAGTTTTCCCTCTTGCGTATATATAATTTGATACTTGGTCAACAATTATGTTAAGGGTGTCTATTAGTCAGTGGCGCTGTGGGTTAAACCACAGAGCCTAGGGCTTGCCGATCAGAAGGTCGGCGGTTCGAATCCCTGTGACGGGGTGAGCTCCTGTTGCTCAGTCCCTGCTCCTGTCAACCTAGCAGTTCAAAAGCACGTCAGAGTGCAAGTAGATAAATAGGTACCACTCCGGCGGGAAGGTAAACGGCATTTCCTTGCACTGCTCTGGTTCGCCAGAAGCGGCTTAGTCATGCTGGCCACATGACCCGGAAGCTGTCTGCGGACAAACGCCGGCTCCCTTGACCTATAGAGCGAGATGAGTGCCACAACGCCAGAGTCGTCCGCGACTGGACCTAATGGTCAGAGGTACCTTTACCTTTATTATTCAGTGGAAAACAACTCAAGTCACTTTCAAAACACTGCTTCAGATAATAAAAACGTGCAAATGATGAGGTTAACTGCAGAAAAGTAAAATGCCCATCGGCCCTAGCCAACATGGCCAATGGTCATGGATGATGGAAACTGTAGTCCAGCAACATTGGGAGGGGGACAATATTGGGGAAGACTGGTCTAGAGTGTGATCTTGTACATGTCGTATAGGAAGGCCATGCGATATACTGTTGTGTCGGAAAAGATTCTCAGAATCCTAGGCGGCAGCCTGAACATTGTAGGCGTTTGAAGCTATATGTGCATAACTCATGTGATGTAGATGTTGGTGGATCCATGGGATTTCCATGTAACACCTGAGAAAGCCATCAACTTTCTAACCCGGAAATTGAAGCAGATTTTGTTTCGTAAACCACTTGGAGCTTTATTGCAATCAAGTGGGTTATGTAATGTTGTTAACTATGCAGTGGTACCACGGTTTACGAACTTAATCCATTCCGGAAGTCCGTTCTTAAACCGAAACCGTTATTAAATCGAAGCACACTTTGCCTAATGAGGCCTCCCGCCGCCGGTGCCCTTCCACCGTTGGGATTCCGTTCTTAGACTGAGATAAAGTTCTCAAACCGGGACACTGTTTCCAGTTTTGCGGAGTTCATAAACCGAATCGTTCTTAAACAGGACTGTTCTTAAACCGAGGTACCACTGTAATTCAGAGAAATTAGAGATGGAAAGTAGGTGCAGAAGCTCAAGTTTTTGAAGCAGTAACATGCAATTCTGGAGGCTTAGACTGAAAGAGTGCTGTTTTCCTTACCTATATTTTTACCGCTGTGTTCATCTGTGGCCTAGTTTGGATATTCCTACTGAGGGCAGATTTCTGCTGAGGGTGGTCACAGATTAGAACTCTGTTTCAGAATACTGTTTTCCAGTTAGAGATCTGAGAATTTTAATGAGGCAAGAGAAATCTTTGCATGGTGCTCAGAATGCCGGTTTCGATATTTAAGATGCATGAAACCTCACAGCCAGACAATTTATACCATGTGTAAGATTTTTGAAAACAAATTTCCTGTACTAATGTTGCAGTACAGTTTTATTTTGATTTAGAGTTTTGTATTCCTCTAAAACTAATTTTAAAAACAATTTCCAAGTAAAGCTTTTGACTCTGGTTTCAAAAATAAAATTTCAACGACATTAAGTGTCTGCTGTGACTTGCACACATGCATCCCAAGTCAAGTATTTCGCTACAAAAGTATTTGAACCTTTTGAGTACAGTGTTTGAAACCTTTTGAGTTATTTACAGGGTATAATCCTGTGCATGTACCGGTACAGGTATATCCAGAAGTAAGATTCATTGAGTTCAATGGGACTCACTCCCAGGTAGTTGTATATAAGTTTGCTGTCTTTTACAGCATGTAAAATTAACATGGTGTTTGTTTGTTTTTAGTTTTGCTTACTAAATATATCAGACATGCTAAATCAGATGCTTGAGATTGTGTCTTAAACATGAATGGCTACTTCAAAGAGCTTAGGATAGTTGGATGTTCACGTACTAAAGTTGTCTTGTATTCAGAGCATTTGGCATCACATGAAGAAAGGCACGTCTGCCTGGAAATACACCAAAAGATGACAAATCATTCAAAGATCAGTGTAGCTGAAAGCAGTACAATACCGATCTTTTAGACGGCTGCTGGAAGTGCAGCTTTCCATCCTGCACAGAAGAACGTTTGTCAGTGAACAATAACCAGTGTCCATGCAGATGTAGCTTGCTACTGTAAATGGGAAGGGCTATGTCTGTTGATGTTACCAGTGTATGATGTAATCACATAATACTGCAGGGCAAGAGGAGTTACAGCAAAGCCCTTGTAGGCAAGCAGTGAAGTTTGGGAGGGGGGGGGGATTTGCAGTGGGAAGTAACCAGGAAGCAATGATTTATATACAGTATTTTTAATTGCTTCCAATCAACACTGTTGTATGTTGAAGTAACTAATTTGTCTGTGATTTAGGGAAGAATAGTTTGTTGCTTGCTGCTAAAACAAAGAGTCTTGCAACAATAAAAAAAACCCACACGAACAAATTAGTTAATATTTTTAAGGTGCAGCCTGACTCTTTACTCTGACTGCAAACAGGAGTCTTTATAGGAGTCTTTAAATGGAAAGATCTGTGTTAAGCTGGTTTACATAAAAGTGAAGTGTCAATAACTGATCCTTATGCTTGGAGAGAGATCCATAGTACATGCATTTGCCACGTTGCTGGTGAGCCTGAATAACACAATCACTCAAATGTTTTAACAAAATAGAAAATTCTTTCCAGTAGCACCTTAGAGACCAACTGAGTTTGTTCTTGGTATGAGCTTTCGTGTGCATGCACACGAAAGCTCATACCAAGAACAAACTCAGTTGCTCTCTAAGGTGCTACTGGAAAGAATTTTCTATTTTGTTTCGACTATGGCAGACCAACACGGCTACCCACCTGTAACTCAAATGTTTTAGGAAGACCTGAGATATAGATGAATGAACCTGGGACCTTATATGCATAAATAAGCCTGGAGATTATTTGGAGCTTACCGGTATATGTTATGCTCTCTCTCTCTCTCTCCCCCCCCCCCCACCTGCTTCCTGCAAGTTGCAGTTTTTTCCTGCTCTGGGAGGGTTTGGTGGTTTGGTGAAAAAAATATTTACCAGTAATCCATGGAAAGAGTTTCTGTTGTCTCATCCTCTCAGCATGACAGACAATGGATCCTGAGAGGGCATAAACTTGATGGCAGTTGCCATGATGACAGTAGCAAGGATCTTGTTATACTGTTCTGGACTATATCCTTGACTATATAACTACTTTTGTATTTTTTTATCTTGCATATGTTTTTGCATGTACTTTCTATTGAAGAGTAATGGAAATCAGTATACTATATAAGTGAAGGGCAATGGGAATCAGTATGCTGTATAAGTGAAATTAAAGTGTACCATATGAATTTTATTCTAGGAACGCAATCCTTCTCCTCCATCTCTGATCTACAATGAGTGCCAAATCTGCTATCAGCAAAGAGATTTTCGCTCCGCATGATGAAAGAATGTTGGGAGCAGTCCAAGTAAAAAGGAGAACGAAGAAAAAGATTCCTTTTTTGGCAACGGGGGGTCAGGGCGAATATTCAACTTACATCTGTTTGTCAGGTAAGAAAAAACGATTTTGACATCTAGCTGTCCTTTCAGTTTCTCTTTGTAGTTTGATTAACTGATTAGATGTTGTGATTGCTAAAAATAATGTAGTACCATGAATTTTAATCAAACAAGTAGATCAACAGTATGCTGTGTCATTTGATATTCATAGGTTTGTCTACATAAGGCAGTAGTATGGATGTCTACGGCAATTATATGCTGTAAGTGGCAATGATGAACTGTCCTTGTAATTTCAATGATCTTTCTAGTGTTTGACAGGAAATTATAGGAAGATGAATTCACTTTGCCATTCATGTGCTTGGAGGGGATGTATGTGGGTTTCTGGTGTTGGCATTCAGGGATTTATTTATTTGGCACATGTTTTATGTGGATTTAATTTGCTTCCAAATGTCCACTGAGCTTCTCTGGGCTTAGGGATTCACTTGGTGTATGAGATCAAAGTTCCATTCTGCCACAATTAGTGGTCCATTGGTTGTCTCTGGGAAGCTCAAAAGCAGGGTGTGATGGAGGCTATCCTTAATTTTGTCCTGCTATGCTGTTCTCCCATGAAATTTGTCTAATTCTTTTCAAAGCCATATCTGATTTTCCAAATTTTAGAGGAAATAAACTCCACTGATTGATTTTGATTTATGTGAAGCAGTACTTTGTTCCAGTTGTAACTCTGTTTTACAACATGTACTAAAAGGTTTCTGCATGTACCAAGAGTGACTGGCCTCATTCATTCCACATTGTCCAATAGGGTAGCAAGGCAGCCTGTTTGTTGACATAATCTAGACATCTCACAATGTCATTAGCGTTTTTACTAAGTAAGCAGTGCATTCTGCCATTCATCCTTCTGTCAAATCAGGTTTCCTATTATGAGAATCATTCAGTCGTTTTATTTGCATACCACCTTTCCAAAGTTAAAACCATGCTCAAGGCAGCTTACAACATGTAAAAAAATTACATAATGACAGACATGACAATAGTAGTAAAATAATAAAACATCAAGCAGTACATACTGAACAATTTCTACATAAATTATAAGTTCTAAAATAAATAAAGAATAATATCAACAATACCCACCCCCCAAACAATACCTCAGTCTGTTCAAGAGCTTCAATTTTTGTAGTTGGAGTCAGTCAGGGCCAAGTAGAAAGGGGGTTTCAGAGCAGGGAACAGGCATTCCTGGACTCACAGCAAAGATGGTCCCCGCTAATCCACCCTACTCATCCCTGGAGGTAGATCATTGGCATGAGATCATCTGAAAAACAGCTCCTTGTCCTCTCTTCTGCTATTGTGTCACCTTGCTCTGTCTTTTGAGGACCTTTTACTCCAGACTTGGAGTTCTCCGGACAGGAGCTGTCACAGAGGTCTTCCAAATTCACATCTTTGAATAGCTATGTCCTGCTTCTTTTAGTAGCCAAATAGAAATCTAAGGGTAATTAAAATGGCTGTATGTTTAAAAATGAGGCAGATTTGATAACTATCCACAAATTAACTTTAATTTGCAACTTTAAATTTTAAGCTTTCCTCAAAACATGGCTTACCTACCGTTTCAGACATTTTCTTTGCAAAGGTAGGCCCACAGCACATATGCTGCCTCGTAGTTTGCCATAATAATTCAAATTTACCTATGATATGATTGGCTAAGGGTAAAGGTAAATGTACCTCTGACAGTTAGGTCCAGTCCGACTCTGGGGTTGTGGTGCTCATCTCACTCTATAGGCCAAGGGAGCCGGCGTTTGTCCGCAGACAGCTTCCAGGTCATGTGGCCAGCATGACTAAGCTGCTTCTGGCGAACCAGAGCAGCGCACACAAACGCCGTTTACCTTCCCGCCGGAGCGGTATCTATTTATCTACTTGCACTTGATGTGCTTTTGAACTGCTAGGTTAGCAGGAGCTGGGACCGAACAACAGGAGCTCACCCCGTCGCAGGGATTCAAAACGCCGACCTTCTGATCAGCAAGCCCTTGGCTCTGTGGTTTAGACCACAGCACAACCCACGTCCCTTTATGATAGGGTAACACAGATGCAATAGTAACCTTTTAAAAAGAAGATAGAAAAAGAAGGCTGTTTTTTAGGTCAAAGCCAATTTTAACAGTCCTTAGAAATGCAACTATATATTGAGCTATGAAGGAGCTTTGGAAGTTTGTTCAGTTGATTATTTCACTCCTATAGAACTATTTAGCTTGTGGGATCCATTTTTCTCCCATCCTTATTCTGCTGTTGAAAAGCATACTGCAGAGAACAGGCAACACTTGTTAGACTGCAAAGAACTCAGGAGTTTAGTCCTGTAATTGTAGGCCAGCAGTATTGAGAATTTAGAGAGTAAAGCTGAGCTGACATTTAGGTCCAAATGTCATGTTGTGTATTTGCAGTCCACAAGTGCAAAGGACAGGAATTATTGGCGAGTGCACACCTCAACCTGCTGTGTCAGACTGGGGCTTAACTTGCTAGTTGATCCACTAGTTTAAATCCACTGCTTTTATTTTAATCAATTTTATATTTCACCTTTCAAAATGAAAAGTGAAAATGCAGAGTAGAACGCTTCCCTTGTCCTTCCTTCCAGAAGAGAGGGGTCCCTGCCAGCTATTTGAAACAATGGCAGGCTCGGGCTCCTACCTTTGAATTCATGTAACTTGTAAATTCCATACAGTACAAATGCAGAACCTCTTTTTGGATAAAGCAAAGAAGTTCATCAGTAAAGAGGTGTTGGTTTGTGAGTTATGATGCAGATTCTCAGAAAACACTTGTTGATATGCCAAAATGCAACTCCACCCTTGCACCTGATTATATTGGGTTGTTGTTGTTGTTGTTGTTGTTGTTGTTGTTGTTGTTGTTAATACAGTATTTTTGTACTTCTCTTTGGTTTTTTTAGATTGAAGTCTCCTGACCTTACAAACCAATTTTGGGAGGTACTGGTGGGAGGAGTGGGAGGTTGAAAAGCCCTGCTGCACTATCAGAAGCCCTTTGTGCTGGGATTTGAATCTCACCCAGAGATCCATATCAGGGTTCACCATGATCTCTATGCGATAAAAATTAAAGACACAGGAAATCTGATCATGGATCTCCATCAACCTCTTATCGTTTGACTCTGAATAACCTGGAATGTCAGAGAGAACTAACAGTTTCTTCTTTGCTTAGCCATTTATTGTTATTATTTCTTAGTTCTTCTGAGATTCTTGTAGATATATTTTCAGAGTTCCCCTCAACTTTTCAGCTTGGGGACTTAACAGGGAGGAGTCGAGCACAGTGTGGGCAGTCTTTTAATTTCTTTAAATCTGCCTTCCTACCCTGAGTGGGGGGCATTACTCATAAATACCATCAGAGAACTTTTAAAAAAGTTAAGCCACTGTGGGATAACTTACAGGTAAGAAAACCAGTGGGCTGTGTTCTAGCCTGTTAATTGATTCCAGTCTTGTCGTGGGTAGCATAGCAATAGCAACCTTTGTGCTGTGAGTAGTCTTTCGTCCAGCACTTGCAGATTCAGGAACAGCTGGAAGAGACTGACTGCTGCTTGGAGGCATGTCAGTCAAACTTGATATCGGGTGCCAAAATAGCTTCTGTCATCGCTGTCTCCATTCTAGCAGCTGATTAGCAGCAGGGTGTTTGCTCACTGCTCTGGTATGCCTATTTTTAATTTTCTCAGAAAACAGTTTTGGAAATTAAAAGAATCCTTAATTTTTTTCTTTTTACTGTGAAATGTAGTCTCCTACTCCCCAATTGCCAATTGCCATGGGTTTCTAAATAATAGAAAGTGGTACACACACACACACACACACACACACACACTTTATTTATTTCCAGTTTATCTCAGTGGATGCACTCAGAGAATGCAGCTGTGTTGACACTAGAAAACTTTCAGGATTCCTGATGACTTTTAGACTTCATTTATTGCCATACTATAAAGCTTTGTGTGTAATGGATAACCATAATAGTAATTTCCTTGTGGTTCGGCTGATGACCTGTGTGGCACTTGATGGTGTGATTTTCTTTCAAAGCATTAAAATACGCGACATTTTGTTCTAATTAAAGAAAAGGTGTTGCATATTCTTAGCCTATTACTGCTTTTGTTTCAGGAGGACCTCACCCATGGTTCACAATTTGTGGTAAATGTTTGATCATGGTGAAAGCCATTTTAGATGTGCAACTAGATTATACATTGTGTATTGCCAATTAGCCTTTAAGTGAAATCTTAAAAGGCAGCATCGGTAAAGATAAAATTGCATTGTATATAAGCTCTTGTGTCCATTTGAAATGAGGTGGTGGTGGTGGTGGTTTTGTAGGTAATGAACCCTCTAATGTGTATATCAGCTAAAGTTAACTTCAGCTATTTTTAAATTATTGCTTCTTAAAAGCATGATGTCATCATGGTGGACTGCAAGTTGTGATTTGCACAAGTAAAATGGTTGAAATGGAGGGCTCTGATCCAGATAACCCCATATGTGAGCTTAAGTGCATTTTGTGTACATAGGAGTATATGTATCCATTTTCCTTTCCATTACAGCAACTCTCACTGTCTGCCACTGTAGAGGGTTTCTTCTGGGTCAGCATGCCCAGTCAACTATTGTCAATTGACCATCTGTTTGAACACTTTCAAATATTCCATGATCCCAAGATTATTTCTTGTAGCTGGCAGCTTACTTTTGCAACCACTTTTAAAATTTTGATTTGTACTATTAGTTGCCTGCTTCCTTTCTTCCTTTCTTCCTTTCTTCCTTTCTAGAAAAATAATTTAAAATGCATACAAAAAACTCCAGGCCAGCTGGTGCTCCAGTATTAAACCCAAGCAGAAACCGTTCAGTAAATTGTTCACACTAACCTATCACATTTAAAAGTAATTATAATTTCCATCCAAAAATTAATTTCATTATAGTGGAATCACATCTTATGCAAGGGTTAGTTTCTGGAGTCAGCATGTCAGACACAAAAAATGCTTATAATCAAAATTACAATCAAAATCTTTTGACACACTTTCCCTCCCCTGTGAGGCTGTGAGGCACAGCTTGTTTCTGAGCTGGAGCTGTATGTAGGTAGTCCAGTGAGAGGGGCTTTCCTGGCCACTCCTCCATGTGTGAGCCTGGAGGGTAGGGATAAAAAGCAGAGGAGGAGGCAGAGAGGGAGAGAAAGAGAAATAGAAAGGGGAGGCAGGAGAAAAAGGCTGGAGCAGTTCCTTAAACTGGTGGATGGGATCCTAAGAGAGGGAAGGAGGAACAAAAAACAACAGGGTTCCTCGCTGCTTTCTCCAGGGGTGGCAGCTGCACATGACCTGATGTGGAGTACTTTTTTGGGGTGGCCAAGCATGCATGGTTGAATTTGCATGAGTTAAAAGCAAGTACAATGCAGCCCCACTGTATTTCAGCTCTTTTGTGGTTAGCATATGTACAGTTGGTGATTTAAGTCTCTGTGTATATATACACAGACTGCTCTTTTTGGTAAAAAGTGGGGAGCCAGCACTCACTGGAGAGCCAGTATGGTGTAGTAGTTAAGAGCAGTGGACTCATAATCTGGTGAACCGGGTTGGCTTCCCCACTCCTCCACATGCAGCTGCTGGGTGACCTTTGGCTAGTCACACTTCTCTGAAGTCTCTCAGCCCCACTCACCTCAGAGTGTTTGTTGTGGGGGAGGAAGGGAAAGGAGAATGTCAGCCACTTTGAGACTCCTTAGGGTAGTGATAAAGGGGGATATCAAAGCCAACCTCCTCCTCCTTCTTTGAAAAAAAGTGCTGTGGGTGCCAGCACAAAATGGCTGCCATGAACAGCAACACCTTGATGATACTCTGTACTACTGAATACCGTGTGTGTGTGTGTGTGTGTGTGTGTGTGTGTAATTGTTCTAATAAAGGTAATAGTCTCTGAAATAGCTTTTTCGGTAGGCCACAGTGGGCGGGGGGGGGGGGGGGACACACACACTCTCCAAGGTCCTGTTATGTGAGAACAGAACCCCACATGGTGCCCTTTATCTTCTGGCTAAAATTCCTTATACAGTATGTAGGATGCGGCTGACTGTTTTTTCTGTCGTTTGCCTGATTAATACTTTATGGGTGGTGTTGTAATATCTGAGAGGACCCAAAGTGTGAAAATAACTGTCTCCTGATGATTTTTGTGGATAGTGTAATGTACATGACAACTTTTCAAAGCCAAGCAGCTGTCGACCAGATGGCTTCACTGTCCTTGAAAATGAAGAAAAGCTACAAAATCCAAGTCTTACAAAATTCATTTCCAGTAAGATTAGATCTGCAGGGTAATAGTTGTGTATTAACGTGGTCAATATATCAGGGGTGGCCAACTTCCAAGAGGCTGCGATCTACTCAGAGTTAAAAACTGGCAGTGATCTACCCCCTTTTGGGGGTGGGTAGCCGTGTTGGTCTGCCATAGTCAAAACAAAATAAAATAAAAAAATTCTTTCCAGTAGCACCTTAGAGACCAACTGAGTTTGTTCTTGGTATGAGCTTTCGTGTGCATGCACACTTGCTTCAGATACCTGAAGAATCTGAAGATATCTGAAGTGTGCATGCACACGAAAGCTCATACCAAGAACAAACTCAGTTGGTCTCCAAGGTGCTACTGGAAAGAATTTTTTATTTTATTCCCTTTTGGGGGGTTCAGGTCAAAGTTGTTGAGCTTTTTTTTAGGGAGGAGGAGAGCTACCTGTTGTACATGCCTGATATATGTATTGAACTGAGAAACTGTAATGGGGTTCAGATGTAAACAAGCCTCATGCTCCTGTGTCCTCCTCTCAGCATGCCCTCTTCTTTCCTCCCCCCTTTGTAATAATTTCAAAATATGACAAAGTTGTACAGTACAAGTTTCATACTGTATTGCCTGCAATCCTACCATTCATTTTTGTAGCTAATCCTTCAGAGGGCTGTAGAATTGAACCCATTTATTGTAAAGATGCAATATTATGGAACAACATGATAATTCTCCATATTACACAAGAACTTTGTAAGTTGTAAGAATGCTTTGAATAAAGCAGATGGTATATTCTGATTCATACATAATTCATCTTCTGTTAAGATACTATACCTAGTCCACAAATACGATTTACACTGCACACTTTGGGACTTACTTCTGAGTAGACATGCACTGCACAGCATGCTATACATGTAGTAACAATATTATATAAACAAAACAGCACAGGAAATCGTGGGCTGTCACCTGAGTCCACTAGATGTTATCACCTCAGAAGAGGGAGAAACATTATCAGGGATGACTCACACCCTGGCCAGTACCTTTTTAAGAAACATGATAAGCCGCACCAACAGGTTAAAGAACAGTTTCTACCCATGGGCCGGGAAGCTGCTGAATGAAAGACAGCAACATTGCAGCTGATGTTTGGGGTTGGTGGTAGTACGACAGCACACAGAGTGTGACAAGGACTGAGAGATTGTGGGAGAGAGGGGGGGCTCGTTTAATCTCACTGTAAACGTGATACAGTGACAATAAAGTATTTCTATTCTATCTATTTCTATTAAAGGCCTCAGTTCTCTGCAGGGTGCTACCAATCTCTTGTCACTATTTATTGCCAGTCTTTCTCATACTTTTTGTGAATAGGATGATCTGGGGTTTTGTAGAAGTATGTGGCAGGTACTGAAATACTTATTCTCAATCTCCTGGAAAACCCCTGAGGTGTTAACACAAAGAGCTGACAATGAAAACACTGGAAAGGCTAATCGCTTAAATTAGTGGGAGCCTTCTTTTGCATTCTGACACTTTTTATTTATTTTTTCTTTAAAAGATTGAAGGTTTATTCATACAGCCCATTATATGCGGAGAATTGTTCTGCAAGAAGTTTCTACCTCAGTTTGTTGCATGATCAAGTGATCTTTTTAAAATGTGCACTCACAATAAAATTACAACCCGTGATGTTTAGAAACATTGAACAAACGGATGCCATTAAGGTTGTGAAGGGAACCTAGTGAACAGTTATATGAATTTGAGTTGGCATTGGTTGCAGAATAGGTTATGTGGGGGCGAGAGTGGCGTGAGAAGTATTGGACCACGCCCACAAAATGTGGTTCTGCTCTCCATCCCCTTTTGGCAGGAACACACACACCAATTGTATTTGGGCTGCCCTTTAAGACCTGCTTATTATTTCAGTTTCTCCAAGCTCCTGGTCTCACCTTTTCACTTCCTTAGATCAACTGTCCCAAGATTTGTTGCTAACGATATGGCAAACCTTCTTTGCTGACTTTCATAAACCACTTGTGTGGCATTGTCATTGAACAATTAGTGATGAGAGGCTTGGTATTATATGATGTTGTTGTTGTTGTCTTTTCCCTAGGGACTGGTACTGACTAGTTCAGTGGGTGAGCGGCAGTATTTAGATGGGTGGATGTTGCAGCTTCAGAGGAAAGGGTTCATCCTTTCTTCCCCAGCTGTGATAAACTGAAAACTCACTGCTCTGTGCCATAATTGGGCTTTTGAAATCAGCCTTAAGTAAAATATGATTAGGTTCAACAAAGCCTTTGAACAGAAGAGGGATGTTTCAATAGAGGTTGGATGGCCATCTGTCATGGAGGCTTTAGCTGAGATTCCTGCATTGCAGGGGGTTGGACTAGATGACCCTTGGGTCCCTTCCAACTCTAAGATTCTATTATTCTAATCCAGAAAGAGGGAGGGGTTGCATCTTGGGAGGGGAGCGATAAGCTTCCTTTCCCAGGTGTGACCCTCTCCTTGTAAAACAGCTTGCCAAGTGTACAATGAATCAGCAAAGTTATCTCTCGCTTGGATTACTGCAATGCGCTCTATGTGGGGCTACCTTTGAAGGTGACCCCGATACTACAACTAATCCAGAACGCAGCAGCTAAGACTGGTGACTGGGAGCGGCCACCGAGACTACATAACACAGGTCTTGAAAGACCTACATTGGCTCCCAGTACGTTTCTGAGCACAATTCCAAGTGTTGGTGCTGACCTTTAAAGCCCTAAACAGCCTTGGTCCAGTATACCTGAAGCAGCGTCTCCACCTCCATCGTTCAGCCCGGACACTGAGGTCCAGTGCTCAGGGCCTTCTGGTGGTTCCCTCGCTGCGAGAAGCCAAGTTACAGGCAACCAGGCAGAGGGCCTTCTCGGTAGTGGCACCCGCCCTGTGGAACACCCTCCCACCAGATGTCAAAGAAAAAAACAACTGCCAGACTTTTAGAAGACATCTGAAGGCAGCCCTGTTTAGGGAAACTTTTAATGTTTAATAGATTGGGCAGCTTCCAACAGAATATTAAAGTGCAACAGAGTGGCTGGGAAAACCCAGCCAGATGGGCGGGGTATAAATAATAAATTATTATTATAGTACTGCAAATCTTACTGAATGTGCCCTTCAAATTTACCTTCTTGTATCCTTTAAACAAAAAGATTTAATAAAATTATTATTTGAGACCCAACGAAAACATAGCAGCATGGCATGCATTGGCAAAACCATAGAGATATAGATGATAGAGGTAAGGGGCTGGATATTCAAGCTCAACAGAGCAGATTTCAATTTCGTTTTATTTTTGAGTATGTTAAGTATGGAATGGAGTTACTGTCACATTGACTACTTACAGGTAGGTAGCCGTGTTGGTCTGCCGTACTTGAAACAAAATAATTTTTTTTTATTCCAGTAGCACCTTAGAGACCAGCTAAGTTTGTTGCAGTATTGGTATGGGCTTTTGTGTGCATGCACACTTCTTCAGGTATCTTATTTTGTTTTGACATTGACTACTGTGATGGTAGAATTTAAAAGGCTCTGAACCTCAATCATTGAGAAACATTAGCTACTGCATTAACCAAAAAAAGTTATAAATCTTGCAGAAATGCATATTTTCAGTTAACATTATACCATTATCAAATATACAAACTTCAGGCTGATCTTGAGTTGTTCATACAGCTCTTGTGTACCAAAGCACAGGCCACTTGAGAAGAAGGGAAAAGGCCTGTATCTTGCTAAAAAGAACTAAATGCCTATGTCAGGTGTGGATTATCCTCTTCTCTCCCCCCCCCCCCCCCAGCCTCAGAGGCAAGAAGAACAAAAACTTGGTATTTTATGGCTTCTAATTCAGTCATCTGGTTGCAAGACAAAAGATCCTTGTCTCCACGCACAGGAGATGTTGGCTACTCTGATTCCCTCCTCTTCCGTCTCCCGCAGCATCCTGGAAACCTAGGGGAAGTCACAGGAGTCACATTCCTCCGCATTTTCTGTTCTTGAATGCAGAGCGACCTGTGAGCCTTTGGACTAAGAGAGTCTCCCATACTCTCCTGGGAGGTCTCTGCTGTCTGCTCTCTAACTTCCTCCTCCCCCTCCCCCTCCTCCACCACCACCACCACTACTATCTCGTAACTCAGGATTTCCTCATTCAGCTGTACACCATCCCTCTCTCCCTCTCCTCCTGAAACTGCTGGAGAACTGGGGGTGGGGGTGGGGAGGCGAAACTTCCCATTCCTCCTCCTCCTTCTGAGATGAGCCGATCAGACCGAGGGCTCATTTTCCATTCCTCATGTTCAGTCCAGTCCCTGACAGCCTATGAAGCCATGTTTTCTGACATTTGCTATGCACATCAAAGTAGTCATGTTCACCTTCACCACTATATAGTTCCATCCTCATATCAATATATCACAGTGTTTAGCCGGTGATATATTGCGATGTTGAAAACCCCATATCACCCATCCCTACTCATCACAGCATGACCATCTGCTAAGGTTTAAATACAAACATTCTGAACTATTTTTGAATCTCTCAAATTTCTTGAAGACCATTTGCTAATAAAGACCATCCTTCTGCAACATACACCTATGTTTACAGACTCCCTTTATGGTTTCCTCTGTCTATTTCCATGAGCACTGAACACGGAACAGGTTTTTGAGCCATTTTCTGAGGGACGGCTAAGCTCCAGTTCCCACAATTTGACATCTTGATTTGACACCACCTCACCCCTGCCTGTAATATACTTTTCAAATGCCTAATTTCCTTTCCTTTGTGCTCTAAAACAGTTGCATTTTTCTTTTAACCTAACCGTGTAATTATTTCTCAGAATGAGAAATATCTAGCAGATAATGAACAGAAGTTCTCTATTATTACCTCTTCCTAATGAGTTGGTTGAAATATATTATTTTATTTTTAGAAAGAAAGGTATATAGGACATAGTCATGTAACGGCACAGCGATAGGCATGACAATTTGGAATATTATTATTAACTCCCCTTTTCCTGCTGTCACCATTCTACCTTTAAGCATGCTCATAGTTTTGTTCCTTCATGAAAAATAGTTGAACTTGAGAAACACTGGGAAGAAAAATCTTATTTGGACTCCATGATGGGCTTTGTTAGGACTTTTGTTAGGACCATCTATTGAAGACATGACTACACATTTAGGGCTTTGAATTATCATAATAACAAAAGTTTACATTTTATATAGAGCTTTTGAATTGATCAAAGTGCATTATGTATGTTATCTCAGCAATCCTTAACAATATCTTTGTAAAGGTAAAGGGACTCCTGACCATTAGGTCCAGTCGCAGACGACTCTGGGGTTGTGGCGCTCATCTTGCTTTACTGGCTGAGAGCTTCCGGGTCATTTGGCTAGCATGACTAAGCTGCTTCTGGCGAACCAGAGCAACACATGGAAACGCCGTTTACCTTCCCGCTGGAGCGGTACCTATTTATCTACTTGTACTTTGATGTGTTTTCAAACTGCTAGGTTGGCAGGAGCTTGGACCAAACAACGGGAGCTCACCCCATCGTGGGGATTCGAACCACCAACCTTCTGATCAGCAAGCCCTAGGCTCTGTGGTTTAGACCACAGTGCCACCCGCGTCCCTCATCCTTAACAATATCTTTGTAGTGATAGGCAAATCTCATTCCTATATTATAGGTAAGGTGAAAGTGGTTTACCTAAGGCAAGAGAGTTTGTGGCTTATGTGAAATTAGAAGCAGGCAGTAATCCTAGGTTTCTAACCTTTCTCTACTAAATGGAAATTTTTATTTGGAGGGTGAGGTGCTAACTCAATCACTGAGGTACTACAGTAGTGGAGTTCTTAAATAATTCTCCCCACCCCCAGCCCACAATGCCCATTTTCTGATCTAAACTGTTCACTCCAAAAATACAGTTTCCTCGGTTGAGCAGCTAAGATCAGGAGGCATGCTTGGGGGAAAGGTTTAAACATTTGCGCTTTGGAACAGAACTCCCCTTAGACCAGTCATAGAAGAAATAGGAAAGAGAGTCTGATGCCCTTTCCTATACATGCCTCTGGAAAGCGTGTTTCTATCCAGAAAGCCAGAATCTCCAGGCATCCAGAAGAAGTAAGGGGGGGGGGTGACTACTCTGTGATTTCCTGACCCCACAACACAAATAAATGATTTCCCAGTTGCATGTATTTCCAGTAGGCGAAAGCAAGAATTGTAGGTTCTGCAGAAAGAATGTTAGAGAATTAGAAGCCTTGCAAATGAATCATATCAGTATGAAGATACTATTGAAGTGGCAGTTGCGTGTGATTTTGTTCTGATGCAACCAAAGGATTTGCACATATACACGTGTGTGTGTGTGCACACGCACGTACACACACACATACACACACACACGCACACACACACACACATTGTTAAAAGCACACCCAGCCCCAGTCTCCAGTAGGATGTGTAAGGTTCAGACCCTTCTCTATGAACTAAGTTAGAATATGCAAAAATGCAGAATTCATGTTCCTCTTCTCTCAGTTCTTTGTGGCCTAAGTGTATGCTGTTCTGCTTTTAGAAAGGTGTTGAAGTTGGCAGAAATCTCAAGATAAGCTGTAGTGTTTCAAGACCTGTGCAGTTTAACAGTACACAATTTGTATGAAATTAGTTATTTGCAAAATGCTATCCTTAAGAAAGTCTCTTGACACACTGGGCAGATGGCAGCCTAAGGCCCCATCTGCACCATACATTTAAAGTATTATACCACTTTAAACAGTCATAGCTTCCCTCAAAGAATCTAATGCAAACATACATTTTTATTCCTTCAACAAACCTTTCTCACTGATAAATTGGATTTAGTCTAAATGTTCACATCCTGAGAAGCTTCGACATCCTTTCCCACAAGAGACAACTCAGTCACCTGGCTGTGAATTCTGAATTGCCAGAAAGCTCTTGGGATCCCCTTGTGGGAAGTTTGTATTGATATGTCTGATAGTAATTCAGTGCTTATGTTAATTGCAATTCAATATACCTTCAGTCCAGAACTAACATTAATCATGCTTTGTGTCTTAGAGCTAAAGCCTTGCCAGGATGCTTCATTCCTATAACTGGATATCTTCTACAGCAGCTTCTGCCCCATGGATTACTCCACATGTGAAATACTTTTATTCCTCCAGGAGGATGCTCCATGCTCCTCTATTTTTAAAGATGGCTCTGATCCTGTGGATGGCTGTAGAAACAACATGACTTCCTTTGTTAGATTCCTTATCTCCTCTCTCTGCCTCTCAAGCAGTGTTTCATAATTTCTTCAGATTAGTCAGGATCCTTGTAGGAAATGCATGTCAGTGTTACACAAAAAGGAAACCTTCTATTTTTGAACTTCATTTGAAGGCACTTCCTGTTCTCACTTGACACCATTGGGTGCCCTTTCAGAAAGTGGAGGTGATTTATAAGCTGTCAATGTACCGGTAGTTTGCTGAGGACAGAGTACCAAAATCGATTGAACCAATGCTGGGAACCACAGACTCGGCCATGGCAACCTACAGTGAAAGTCAGGAAACCACTTTGTCCTTCCTTTCTCTGGGCAAATCTTGTTTCTCCCTCCTATCTCTACCTTTCCTTATTTCCCTTAATCCTTATTTCCCTGAGCCTCAAAGTCTTTCCACCCTTGCAATATCCAAACTCCAGTCATTTGCATCTGAGCACTCTTTCCTTCTCCACACAATGCATATGGACTTCTGTTGCAACTCTGCTGGTTCCCTAGGCAGTTTCCCAGTCTCCATCTATCTTTGTGGAGGGACTGTTGTGCTTAAGTATTATAGTAGTAGTAATAGTACCCCGCCCATCTGGCCCATTTAAGCAATATGGATTTGAGTAGCCTGTGTAACTTGTAACAACTAGCCATCTTGCCGTTTTATATTTGTGCATTAGGACTTCAAGCCACAAAACCACTTTCCTCACTGTCTGCCATTTTGTGTAAATAGTGTTATAAATATAGCGACATTTTCTGTTCTTGCTCATTCCCCCAAACCTTTCTAAATTGGCAGGAGCATGACCATAGTGCAGTAACCTCTGCCAAAAGTTGTATTTCTTTGAGCATGCGTGACAGGTTCGCATGTACCTAATCTGATCCATTAATACTCGTGCCACACGTTGCACCCTATTGTGAAGATAGGATCAACCCCCAGTTTCCCTTGCCTGCTCCAATTTTGCAGCTATAGAATGTGATGGGAGCTTGTTGGTTTTCCCTTTCTTTAAAAGAATGGGTATCTGACCAGTAAAGTACTTACAGACTGTAGTCCTTTAGCTTCTTACCTGAGAGTATGTCGAGCTGAATTCAGTGGGACTTGCTTCTGATGTAGCCATGTTTGGAATTGTGCTGGTACTCACTCTGACCTCTTTAGTAGAAGGTTGCGTGTATGGAGGGGGTATATTCAAACTGATCTCCCACCATCCCCAAGTATTGCATCCTGCTAGTCATTATTTTTTAAAAAATGTTAGTAGAGTCGGTTCAGGGCACCACTTAAGACTTCAGAGAGCAAGCCCATTCCAGAATCACAGACGAGCTGCATTACAGGAATGCTAAGAATCTTGAGATTAGGAATTGGTATGGTCTATTCAGAGTGACTTAATATGCTGGTGATAAGCAAATGTAAACACTGTTGAGATAAGTAAACCATACTTTAAAATAGAACACAATTTCCTTGATCATAAATAAGGGCTGTGGATCTAGGAAATATTGCCAACTAAACTTAAATTAAGAGTTTGAATTTACAAAAATACTTATTCCTCAATATTAGAAAGTGGAAAATTGGGTTGAAAATATGACTTCTACTAACTTTGACTATAAAATATGTCTAATTTAAGGTTTACTTCCTTATAGCCTGTGTGTATGGACTTGAGTTGTTATGCTAATATTTCTATTTTGAATTTTTTTAATTAAAAAAGAACACTATTCTAAAACCACATCAAAGACATTAATTAAAAATAGCTGAAAATGTAGATATATTTTACTTTTTGCTTACTTGAATACCCATGGAGTTAAAGATGTTGGGATACTCCACTAAAAATGCAGCCAGCACTCAGAGGTTTTACCTAAAATGGTATATTGAGCCAAATTGCCGGGTATGCAGTTTGCCTTCGGTTCAACTGTTTGTCCCCAGTTTGTAGGTTTACAGGCCAGCTTGCAAGAGAAACTTTTCAGCCCTCCTTCCCCATATTACAATGGAAGCTAAAAGAGATGCAAGTGATGTGCACATCTCCTTCTACATTAGCAGGAGTTGGACTCCAGGCTTAACAGGAAATTAATAATAATAATAATAATACCCCACCCATCTGGCTGGGCTTCCCCAGCCACTGGGTGGCTTCCAACAAAATATTAAAATACAGTAGTCCATCAAACATTAAAAGCTTCCCTAAATAGGGCTGCCTTCAGATGTCTTCTAAAAATCTGGTAGTTGTTGTTCTCTTTGACATCTGGTGGGAGGGCGTTCCACAGGGTGGGTGCCACTACCGAGAAGGCCCTCTGCCTGTTTCCCTGTAACTTGGCTTCTCACAGTGAGGGAACCGCCAGAAGGCCCTTGGCGCTGGACCTCAGTGTCCGGGTAGAACGATGGGGGTGGAGACATTCCAGGAAAGGCAAACATTGTGGAAACTAAACCTATTGATGAGTGAATTTTCAAAGGCTGAATATACCAAAAGAGCAGAGTGTAAATTCCAAGCCTTTTCCCTAGATGAACTCTTTATTGTCCGGTAAATACCGTATTTTTTGCTCCATAAGACGCACTTTTTTCCTCCTAAAAAGTAAGGGGAAATACCTGTGCGTCTTATGGAGCGAATGGTGGTCCCTGGAGCTGAATTGTCCAGGGGCCAAAAGCAGATTGTGCTTTTTATTTTACAAAGAGAAAAGGGAGTGTTGAAAGGACCCCGCTCAGCAGCTGATCAGCAGGAGATCGGGAGAGAGATAAGAGTCCCCGGCTCCCTTTCAGCCCCGCCCTCCTTTGTTGAATGTGCTGCAGAGGGAGGTTGTTTGTTTCCCCAGGACATGTGACTGGCTGACTGGCTGATTAGATTATCTGTCTGAAAACAGTAGAAATGGCTCCCTTTCCTTAAGATTTTTCAGAAATGTGAGTTAAACCCCATAAAAATGGGGCTTTTCCTCTTTGCTTTTCCCCCTTTGCAAAAGGAGCTTTGCTTTTCCCCCTTTGCAAAAAAAGCTGCAAAACCTTTAGCTGATCCTCAAAACAAAAACAAAAACAAAAAAAACCCCTAGGGCTTTTCCCTTTGCAAAAAAAGCTGCAAAACTTTTAGCTGATTCTCAAAAAAGGCCTTTTGCCTTTGCAAAAACAGCAGCAAAACCTTTAGCTGATCCTCCAAAAAAAACCAACCCCAAAACCCCAGGGCTTTTCCCTTTGCAAAAAAAGCTGCAAAACTTTTAGCTGATCCTCAAAAACAAAACAAAACAGGGCTTTTAGAGGAGGAAAACCAGAAAAAATATTTTTTTTCTTGTTTCCTCCTCTAAAAATGAGGTGCGCCCTATGGTCCCGAGCGTCCTATGGAGCGAAAAATACGGTAAGCAGTTTTACTTCTCAAGGGACTCGGGCATCTTTCTCACAAATGTAGCAGAAGATATGAAAACTTGCATTTTTCCCCCCTCCAAGGACCCAAACAGTGTCAGAGGGCTGTCAGTGTTATGTCTCATCATCTTCCCCAATATTTCCTTGTAAGAAGAAAAGGTTTAGCGGCTGAATGTTCCTGCTGTATCAATTCAGTGTAAAAGCACTCGCATAGTATTCCAGCATAAATACACTCCCTCTGCTTCTGCAGTGCTCTCTTGTTTTGCCTTTCCGTTCCTTTGTTTTGTTCAGCTTAATTCTACACAAAGCATTTCCCGCATTCCAGCACCAGGGTGTACATGCTTAAATCTTTTTAAAACAATGCTGAGCAGGCTAGGCTGTTGAAAGATTGTTAACCCACACTTCAGGACAGTTCTGCTGTGCAGAGAGCAGGATAGCCTGCTGTTGGATTGGGACTAGTTATTTTAAGAGTAGCTGCAAAGGGTACTATTCAACGTAATTTTTATTTCGAGTACACCTATTGAAATGAATGGCCCTAACTTAGTCATGTTCATTAATTTAAATGGGCCTATTCTGAGTAAAACTTAGTTGAATCCCACTTTTATGGCTTTTGGGACTTTCATGCTGTGTTACATTGAACCAACTTGCTTTGGTTACATTGAACCACCTCCTTCTTTGCCTGAGATAACAACTTTATCAGTTGCTGGAAGCCACAGGAGGGAAGACAGCTCCTGCTCCTGGGTCTTGCTTGTGGACACAAGCATTTGGTTTGCTACTGTGAGAACAGAAGTTTTGATTAGATGGGCCATGTGCCTTATCCAGCAGGCTCTTCTTATATGCTGCCCTTGGCAGAGTCTCTTGCATCAGGGGGCATAAAAAGTCAGCACCCTTGGGTATCAGGCTTGCCTTGGCACGGGTGACACCAAAGGGAGTAGTCTGTGGGAAGGGCAGGCTTGTAAATTCCCTTTCAGTTTCAACCATGATGGTTGGGTAGGTTTAAAGCATGTGTTTTTCCTACACAGGGTGAGAGCCTTTGCAGTGAATTGTCTGACAGAAGAGAGTTGCCAGATGTCCTCGGAGTGGGAGTCTGTAATTGGCAGAAGGTTGGCCTTTCCTGTGTGTGAGCCAAGGTTGGAGTACGTGTGCTTTTGTGTGGTTGGGACTGGCTGGTTCGTGTGCTTTTAGTAAAACTGTTCTAATCTGTCAGATATCTTCTGGGATAATTGGCTGATTGCAGTAGACATTTTTTGTTGGGGGAAGGGCCTGTTGTTTACATTATGTGCATGGGAGCAGCTGTTTGGAAAGGGTGGGACATTGGTGATGCCACCTCAATTTCAGTGAACATGTGTAGGGGATACACATGGATGTGATAAGTCACCATGGAAGGAGAGAGCAAGGCTTATTTATACATTGTGCCTTGCTCCCACCCCTTCAGTGGTTGGGTTCCTAGTTGCTTGTCTGCTGTGACCACCAGCCTATGTGTCTTGGTGTTTAAAGCCAAATTGGCATATCATAGATTCATAGAATCACAGAGTTGGAAGGAAAGATATGGGGTGTATTACTGAGATTTATTTGACCCCGCTTTGCCCATCCAGATACTCATAGGCTGTGGGGTGGGGCATGACTGTGGTCCACAGGACTTCCATCTCCATCAACAGGAAACTTCTTTGTCTTGGAGCTGACTTTGAAGACCTGCACCTGGTATCAGACCCAGGAGACAGGCAACTAGGGTTTCTGTGATGTACTGTCAATGTTGTTGCCAGCAGCTTCTCTTACCAAACTGGTGGAGAAGGTTTTGCTTAGTGTTGGAGTAATTCAACTTGTATGATGAGTCTGCCTCTAGTATTCTGGCTCAGGACTTTATGGCCTCCATGATGAGCTGGGGGACAGGATATCACCCTATTGTCATGGTCAGTCAAGTTCCTGGTGAACTTTGGACTTATGGTTCCAATCTCCACCCCCACCCCCTTGCAGGGTTGGTGGACTGATTCAGGGAATGGAGATTTAGAATCTTAGGAAGCCCGCTGTGATTTGTTTGCCAGCCACTGGTAGGATTGCCTGCCTCCATATCAATTTTGACCCAACATCCATATTGTTTTTAGGGTAGCTAACCTTATCCTACAGATGCTACAGGACTGCAGCTCCCATCATCCTTGACTATTGGCCATGTTGACTGGGGCTATTGGAAGCTAGGAGTTGAGTAAAAACTGAAGGATCACCTGTTATCCATCCCCAGTTTAAGTAATGGCCGGTAACGTGGGGGAGATGGTTTGACTGGGATTTGAGCTGGAAGTTGTCCTATTCTGGGATAGGTACCGTATTTTTCGCTCCATAAGATGCACTTTTTCCCTCCTAAAAAGTAAGGGAAAATGTCTCTGTGCCTTAGGGAGCAAAGGCAAGCAAGCGGAGCATGTGCATTTACAGGGAGCTGGGAAGGAGGGGCTGGTGGCAGCATCTCCGCCCCCCACCGCTGCCGCTTCCCAGATCCCTATCAAACATCTCCTCTGTTGCCCGCCACTTGCAAAAGCAGGCTTCTGCGAGAGGCGGGCAGTGGAGAGAAATGAGCAGCATCTCCTCTGCTGCCTGCCGCTGCCTCGCCTCTCGCTGAATGCGGCGAGAGGCGGGGGTGGGACCAGCGGCCCAGAGGGAGCCCCTCCCCACCTGTTTGCCGCTGGCGGCGGCTACGGAGGAGGAACGTGCAGCCCAAAAGCTGCTTTTTCCTCCTGCAGCCGCTGCTGCCAGGTTTGAGTCAGAATTTTTTTTTTCTTGTTTTCCTCCTTTAGAAAATAGGTGCGTCTTATGGTCCGGTGTGTCTTATGGGGCGAAGGACAATTTGCAAATTGCCTTCCCTCAGGGCCGTCTCTGAAATGGTTGCCCTCCAGCTCCACACAGAGCCACGGAAAGAGCACTACAGATAAATGGAGAGTAAAAGAAAGCATAGTTTAAATATAGAAACTGTGCTGCTGCTTTCTGGTACTTTATTATTCTGAGGACATCCAGTTCCAGGACACCATTGCATCTCATTTTAAGAAACTGCGCGTCTATATGTATGCTTTCTAGACTGTATGAGAAACACGCTTCAATCTCTCAAATGATTTATTCCAGAAGAGTTAATGGTGAAGTCAGTGGAATTGTTATTTGGCTTCTGTCAATATATTAACTGAGAATTATAGACTTGGAAGTAAAACACACTTCATCCGCTATGGACTCCTTTCTCAGACCTGTCTCCCTGCATCTGACGCACCCTAGATCTTGTGAGGCCTTCTGCTTAAGCCCCAAACCTGCTAAGACTCTAAACTAGATCCTGCAAGAACACTGAATACTTATCTCATCTCTGACTAGAGCTGTGCATAGTCAGTGTGACTTCTTCCTCTCTGCTTTCCTAATGACTCTAATGAGCAGACCATTGAAAATAAATGGAGAGTGCGGGAAGATGTAGATAGAGCTTGTATGCATTGCTGTTTTTCATCGCCCTAAATGGAAGGAGGCAAGGAGAGCATTTCCTATGTATTCACTGCAAATGCTTTCAGGACTGTATTATTGATGCCTCATATCTACCCTTTCTGATAATTACACCACATTAAGCCATCAAAAAAATGATAGGACTTAACAGAAATGAATTTCATCATAGTAAACAGGACAACACATGGGTGAATACCCTGACTGGAGGAACAAATGCCTAAAGTAAACCTGATTATAGCATAATAATCATTGGATTTTCATTACTTCAGAAGGTGGGCCTCGTTTCTAGCTTGAACACACTATTGTGACATAACCAGACCACTGTTTATATTGCACTCCTCTCCTTAATATTTCTGCATCCATTGATAATAAATGACATTTATTAGCTGTGATTTTGTTTTAGGTTTTCTTGATTTTTAAGAAAGAACTGTTTTTAACACCTTTCTCTGTTCATAGACAATACATGTTTATGAATAGCAGAAGTAATTATTGTGATAATTCCAATATGGAAGTAAAAGTAATAATTCTCTTGTCAAATAAATGTCTATAATTCTTACGACTGTGCACATTTGTAAAAATGTCAAGTTACTTGCTTCCATTACTGCCTAGCTTCCCCCCCCCCTTCATATTTAATTTGTTTGGGTTTTGGACTTCTCCCCCAATGGTGAGCTTCCTATTCAGGTTGGATATTGCATGACACTTTATATTTAAACAAACCAACTGAAGACATTAATGAATGCCAGTATGTTTTTAATACTTCTTAATTCAGAGTAATGCAATTTGGATATCCTACATCAGGGTTTGCTTACCTGTGGCCATCCAAATGTTGATGGACCCTAACTCCCATCAGTTTAAGCCACTACCGAGAAGGCCCTCTGTCTGGTTCCCTGTAGCCTCACTTCTCGCAATGAGGGAAGTGCCAGAAGGCCCTTGGCACTGGATCTCAGTGTCCGGGTTGAATGATGGGGGTGGAGACGCTCCTTTGGGTATACAGGACCGAGGCCGTTTAGGACTTTAAAGGTCAGCAGCAACACTTTGAATTGTGCTCGGAAACGTACTGGGAGCCAATGCAGATCTCCCAGGACCGGTGTTATATGGTTCCGGCAGCCACTCCCAGTCACCAGTCTAGCTGCTGCATTCAGGATTAATTGCAGTTTCTGGGTCACCTTCAAAGGTAGCCCCACGTAGAGCGCATTGCAGTAGTCCAAGCGGGAGATAACAAGAGCATGCACCAGTCTGGCAAGACAGTCTGCAGGGTCTCAGCCTGCATACCAGATGGAGCTGTTAAACAGCTGCCCTGGACACAGAATTAACCTGCGCCTCCATGGACAGCTGTGAGTCCAAAATGACTCCCAGGCAGCGCACCTGGTCCTTCAGGGGCACAATTACCCCATTCAGGACAGGGAGTCCCCCATACATGCCCTCCCCCTGTCCCCCCAAAACAGCACTTCTGTCTTGTCAGGATTCAACCTCAATCTGTTAGCCGCCATCCAGGCACTCACACAGGACATTCACTGCCTTCACTGGTTCTGATTTAGAAGAGAGGTAGAGCTTTCTGTCATTTTGGGATCAAAATTCTATGGTCATGAACACATTAGAAATTTCATCATAGGAATCAGTGGAAATCATAAACTCATTATGCAAACACTCACCTAACAATTTCCTGAGAAAGCATTGTGTTTGGATAGCGAGACCTGTGTGTACAATATATTCTATGCTGTGGAAAGTAGTGCTTCCTTCTGTCTGTCTGTATCTTTTTACCATTAGTTTAATTGGATGATAGAACAAAGTGCAACATAAAGCGCTAAGTGGTGGTACTAGTGAGTTCTACCGTGCATGTGAAATGGAAAGCATTGACTACAATGGGAAAATGAGAAGTTGCATAATTAACTGAAATGTGGAATAACCAGGCAGCAGGAAAATCCAGGCAAACATGTTTGAATCATAGCACTGACATGCTTGTTTAATGGCTGATGTTATGGCTGGGGAAAGGATTTTGAACACCTGAGGACCTGCAGCTTATCTGCCCATTTTCTAAATGGAATGAATTATAAATATAAAAACTTCTGTTTATAATTCATGCAGTGGAAATTTAAAGTGCCCATTAGTTAAACCATAACAATTATTGCCATTATTTCTGTTTGAAATCCCGTGAACACCAGTGCTGTATAATTATTCATTATTTAAACTTTAAAAAATAGCTCTGCCTGATAGTTTGCTTGGAAAAAGGAAAGGGAAGAAAGCATATCCACACCTCTTGCTGGAAAAAAGCCTTTAAATTATGTTTTAGAATTGGACAGCAGGAGAGAACAGAATTGTTTGGAAATTGCTGCTGCTGGGTTTTTTATGGCATTCTTGTAAAATCCCCAACAGTATTTAAGAGAGATTTATTGCATCTCTGGATGAAAGTGTCAACTCAAATGACTTCCCTTTCTTCCTAATGTGTGTCCTGCTATGTGAATGTTAATAATAGCACCAAAGCTTGAAGGTGATCATTATCTCTCAGAGATAAAACCACCACACAGGGGGTGGGTGGGTGGAAGACTGTTTCTTAAAAACAAAAAAATAAATAAAATGTCTTAAATCTAGACAAATCTTGACAAATTATAAGGACCAAAAAGGCTACTTCTGACAATGTAGTTTTAAAACCATTTGTTGTTCAGTCATTCAGTCGTGTCCGACTCTTCGTGGCCCCATGGACCAGAGCACGCCAGGCACACCTATCTTTCACTGCCTCCCGCAGTTTGGCCAAACTCATGCTAGTTGCTTTGAGAACACTTTCCAACCATCTCATCCTCTGTCGTCCCCTTCTCCTTGTGCCCTCCATCTTTCCCAACATCAGGGTCTTTTCTAGGGAGTCTTCTCATGAGGTGGCCAAAGTACTGGAGCCTCAACTTCAGGATCTGTCCTTCCTGTGAGCACTCAGGGCTGATTTCTTTAAGGATGGATAAGTTTGATCTTTTTCCAGTCCATGGGACTCTCAAGAGTCTCCTCCAGCACCATAATTCAAAAGCATCAATTCTTTGGCGATCAGTCTTCTTTATGGTCCAGCTCTCACTTGCATACATTACTACTGGGAAAACCATAGCTTTAACTATATGGACCTTTGTCAGCAAGGTGATGTCTCTGCTTTTTAAGATGCTGTCTAGGTTTATCATTGTTTTCCTCCCAAGAAGCCAGCGTCTTTTAATTTCGTGACTGCTGTCACCATCTGCAGTGATCATGGAGCCCAAGAAAGTAAAATCTCTCACTGCCTCCATTTCTTCCCCTTCTATTTGCCAGGAGGTGATGGGACCAGTGGCCATGATCTTAGTTTTTTTGATGTTGAGCTTCAGACCATATTTTGCACTCTCCTCTTTCACCCTCATTAAAACCATAGTTCTCTTAATAACCCGTGGTAGTGGGACAAGAGAGAAATAAGGAGAGCTTGACTGATCTGATTCTATTTAATGTAAAATGTGTTTGTGTTGACTGTCTATCTTGCCATTGCTCAGGGAGAGTGTGATTGAGCCCTGCCTGAAATAGCCAACTTGTAGCCCTCCAGATGTTTCAGAACTACAATTCCCACAATCCCTGGCCATCTGGTCATGCTAGCTGGGGCTGATGGGATTGTAGTTCAGCAATATCTGGAGGGCCATGGGTTAGTCACTTCAGCAGTAATACAGGGAAAGCTCAGCTACAGGGAAAACTCAGTGATGCCAAATGATTCAAACCCCAATTGGCAAGGAAGCTTTTTGGGTGACCTTGGGCCGGTCACTGTGTCTTAGCCTAACCTACCTCACAGTTGTTGTGAAGATAAAAGAGGAAGACCCATACATGCCACCTTGAACTCCTTGGTAGGAAAGCAGGATATAAATAAAATAAAATAAATTGGGGAAGAAATGCCTTGGCTTTTTACTCTTCCCGGTTCAGGGCAGCTGTGACTGTCTTCTCAGTTCAGGAGCAAAAGCAGTTTCAGTTTCTGAGCACAAAGGGAATGACATGGCACTGTTGTGTTCTTTGGCTTGGGTGGCTGCAAATATGTGGAGTTCCTGGCTTTCATGTCAGCCATCCTAATTTTGGAACTGATTTTGTGGACTTTTATATCTCATCTGTGCAGGGCAGTTAAAGATGCAGCTGATCACCAGTGCCTGATTGTAGGTACTAGCAAAACTGTGTTTGACAGGGGTGTGGCCTGTCAAAATGGCTTGCAGGGCATCTTGCCCTCCAGCTAGCAGTGACCCCCCCCCCCCGTGTGATCACCCAGCTTCAACCCACATCCTTTTCAGTGTGTTCACGTGCTGCCAGTGATCGCTTCCCCCAGTCGTTCAGTTATTCAGACGAGATGGGTCCCTAGTTTCATGGCCACTTTTGCTGGGAGCTTAAGAATGTCATGCATTGTCCCAACACGGAGACCCTTCTGCTTAGTGTCTTTTGTATATTGACAGTGGATTGAGTTCTGAAAAGGTTTTGAAGGCCCTGGAAACTTATTTGCTGCACCAGCATTTAAGTGCTTAGAATGGGATGCAGCACTCCCTATTATTCCCTTAAACCTGGCATTAAATCAGTACTGTCTTAACACCTGGGGGCAAATGTTTTTAGGACAGGAGTTTAATAGCACCGCTTGAAATTGTACTTATCCTTTTAAACAGTGCGTTCTGAAAACTGTAACATTCGGGTATCAACTAGTTAGTGATGTTGCCCGGCTGTTGAAATAGTGCAGTTGGGGGGAGGCTATTTAGAGGGGGGAGGAATTGTGCCAAAGCTCCTTGTCTTGTATTCAAAGCTCCTTGTCTTGTATTCTTCTTATCTTGACTTCGAAGATTGTCATGCCATTGCTGCAGGGCTCAGATAGGAAAGGAAAGAGTTCCGAGTCTGACCCCTGCAGACAGTCGTGGCATGTAATACAAATGTGCAGTTCAGCCAAACCCTGACAAACAGTGATAAATTGCTCTAATCCTGCGCTTCCCTTCCCCACCTGCTCAGATTGGCCTCTCCTGGCCCCAGTTAGGTGATAAATAAGGATGGCTACTAATAGAGAAAGCTGAGGCAGAGGAGCCGGATGCTTCACTCAGTGGCCAATGTCCTCTAGAAGAATTGGAGCTACTCCCACTCTCTTGCTTCAAAGGAAATAAAAATGCTGTTTGTCACCATATTAGAAAATGCACTGAAATGCATGTCAGAAAATATGCAGCACATAAGGGACGAAAGTGATAAATCCCACCCCCTTTAAACTATGACTGTCACTTTGCTAAAATCAGCAGAACAAACAAACAGACAAGCTTGAATTAAAGAATTATGTTACAGAAGTCAAGAGGTTACATAGCTTAAGCGGCAAAGAATATTGAGCTGTGACTGAGAAAGTTCTTGGTTCAAATCTTTATAGATTGTCTTAAAATTAAAATTATTTTAAGTTTACTGAGAGACAAGGTTAAGATTAATGGAAAAAGATACAAAGCTACCCAATTTAAATATATTAGTTTTGAATGCAGGAGGGGGAACGAGGGAAGTCTAAAAGTGTATAAAGAAGAAAGAATTAATAAGAAGATAGAGATAGGTGTATGTTTAGTGAGGTATTTGTGTTTTTTATGTTTATTGTTATTGTTATTGTCATTGTTATTGTTTATTGTATGTTGTTTATCATGTATTTTTGTATTTTCTTTTGTTTATATATGGAAAATAATAAAATCTTTATAAAAAAAACACAAATCTTTATAGATTGTCCTGCTGATTCCTCAGCCCCCCCCCCCCGCCCCCATCTGCTATATGAAAGGTTAATTTTTCCACATTTTTCTCTCACTTTCTGCTTTTTCGCAGGCAGGCAAAAGCTGCTCTTTTCCAGAGGACATATACCTTGACTTAATTTTAAGCCTTATTGCTGTGTTTTTAGTCCACTGCATTTTACTGGATTGCTGTTGGATTTTACTGGCCTGTGGTGTTTGGGACTGTTTCTTTTGAGCTCAATTAACGCTTCATAGTACTGTAGTACTCCTCAGGCGTTCTTTCCCCTCATGTGATTAATGGCAGCGAAGGGACTGCAAAGCCCTGCTCACTCTGTCACAAAATTGTTCACTATGTGAGGGAGTAGGGGACTAGTTTGCATTGTTTTCTTACATCAGTCTCCTGCCTTTCTTCTGTGAGGAAGGCAACATACATGTATTTCCCAGACTGGATTAGCTTCAGCAAAATGGTGGCTTCAGGTGCCTTTGAACCATACATTGGGTCTACTTTAACGACTGCTTTCAGCACTTTTTCTGCAGAGTGGTAATAAGTTTTAGCAGCAGCAGTAGTGATAATCTATCAATGCTTTCCATGTGTTCCTCAGTCTAAAGGAGCAACATTTGTACTAAATGGCTGTGGGGCCACTGATGTTTAGCCGTGCCCTTGAGTACCACACAGCTTCTTTCCGCCTCAAAAGTTGAGGGATAACTTATGAATAGCCAGTGGTATGGGCATTCTATATGATTTAAAATCCTGCTCTACCAGTATACTACATGGGGCGGCGGGGGGGGGGAGAGAAACTCAGTACAGAAAAGGCTCCCCACTTGAGACATTATCCCTGAATATCCTTGATGTGAAAGGAGGTGCTGTGTACCTTGGGGACAGAGCTAGACGCACAGCCCTGCAGCCCCTTCGTATCATTTGTGCCTTTTTGGCAAAAATGTAAAGTTCTTTGAACACTTGAAATATGCAAGAAATTCTTAAGCTACTTTTTGTTATAGTTTAGTATTACTTGGTCCCTGCTAACGAGAGAATTCATTCCCATTGATGTGATGTTCTGAGATACTCATTCATTACTTACAGCAGTGATGGGGAAATTTTATCCATCTAGATCAGCGTTTCTCAACCTTGACTCCGCAGATGTTGTTGGACTACAACTCCCATCATCCCCAACCACTGGTCCTGCTAGATAAGGATAACAGGGGTTGTAGCCCAACAACACCTGGTGACCCAAGGTTGAGAAAGATTGCTCTAGATGCCGCTGAACTACAACTCATTCTACCCCAGGAAGCATGGACAATGGCCAAGGATGACGGGCGTTGTAGTTCAGCAACATTTGGAGAGCCAAAGGTTCCCCACTCCTGACGGATAGCCTAATATGTCTGTATTACATAATATGTCTGTACTTTTGCTACGGCCAGGAGTCCTTGCCTATAAAAACTGAAGCATTTTCTCAATTGGGTAAACTCTCTTTCAAATATCCATAAGGTTGGGAAATGATTTTCCTTACCTGATAATTAAATCACTGTGCATGGTTTGCTAGGCCACATGTGTTTGGGAATTTATTCAATTAAAATGTGCACAACTGCTTACCTTAATCAAGGATCCACACTACAAAAGAATCCCTTGTTAATCAAGGTAATTAAGCAAATGGGTGGGGTTTTTTTGCATGAGCAAAATGGAAACCCTTGGTATTTGGAAGGGAAAATAAACATGACTACATTTGTATTGTGGTGTCTTTTTTATTACAGATTCTAAAAAGAACATATGTCTTGGAGTTTGCTCTCTTGATTGAATATGATCATGCCTGGCGTATCATCAAGCCAGAAGTGTAATAAATAAATGCAACAGGTTGGGCTGCAGTTTTCTGCTGCTTCCTCTTTCCAGTCCACTGTGCCCCCTGAAAAGTTGCTCAGGAAGATTGGGGGACCCTCCAGAACAGTGTGGGATGTGACATTGAAAGCTGCAGGAGGAAGTGAAAATTGGCATAGATCACTGCCCTGTCCCCTCTGCTGGATCCAAGTTCTCGCCAAGCACAAGTAGCCCTTCTGTTCACAGAAGGTTAAGTCTGAGGGCCAACCTGTTATGTTTATGAGAAAATTTAGTTACACAAAGCAGATGTTCATATTCAGTCGCACAGCTAGTGCTGGTGTAGATTAACCACAAAGGAGGAGAATCCAGCACAGTTTTACTCAGTGTAAAATCAATGGATCTAAGGTCATTAATTTCAGTGGCTGTTTTATGAGTAAAACTTTGTTGAATACCACCCATGCTTCCTCATTCCCAAATGAAATTCTCAAGCATTGACTATGGGTGCTTTGAGCCAATGCACACACCAGTTAAGCTAAGTTTATGTGGATTAGTCTCATGTAATTAAAATTGTGTCATTGGGGCTATTGTAATCAAACCGACAAACACCAAGTACATAATGGATATAGATTGTGCTGTTCTTCACACTGAAGTCAGTTTTCAGAGCAGTTGCCATGCTAGGAATTGAGCTCCAGTCCATGAAAGCTTATGCCACAATAAAATACGTTAGCCTTAAGTTGACACACAACATGTTTTTGAAATCAGTGTAACTAATCATGGGCACTTTTCTCTTCCTGTGCTCCTGCTGTTGTTGCACTGCCAGAAAACAAGCCACGGTCCAACATAGTGTTAACAGAGTTACATGGTTTGCTTCTCTCCAAGTGGATCAAAGTTTGATTATGGAATACAAATGTTTAGCAAAAAATAATAAGTTTAAAGGATTTAGGTAACTGCATGTTGATGCAAACAAACGTTTTTAGAGCTTTTGTTACAAATCAATGACAATAAAGCCATAACTAAAACAGTAACTATCTAAGACATTTAATCACCGTTTATTTCACTTTCTTTTTCATTAATACTGTTTCCCCACTGCTCCCACCAGTTAGCTTTGTATGTGTATGGTTTTTTGTTTTTTTTACGGTAACGTTATGGTGTCTTCCATTTTACATAAACAGCTAAAGCGCAGAGGCGATAGAGAAAAGATAGCCCTTTCAGAGATTTAAAGGTGACAGGAGAGAACAATTCTTGCCTAACAGGCACCATTCATCACATGGTTGCATCTGGTCATAAAACTTCCGTAGTGCATCAAAATCCTACAAAACCTATTCGTTGCTGTTCGCCCGCTGCAACCTTAAAACACGGCATGGCGCGGCGTCGGTCAAAAGGGGTGCCAGCCGATCGCGCCTGCCATCTTGGGTGGATTGCGTGCTGCTGTTCGCGTGCTGCTGTTCGCGCGTTGCAGCCTTTTAAAAGTTGCCACGCTCGATCGCGGGGGTGGGGCCTGCCCCCAGAGTGTCACCCTCCCCAGGGCGGTACCCGGAGCGGGCCGCCCCCTTGCTCCGCCCTGAGTATAGACTTGGTAAACTGAATGTTGCACAAATAAGGCATTTTATCAGAAAATGAGAATGTTTTCACAAAGGACCAGAATGAACTGATAAGCCATTACAACTAACTGTATAGAACAACTACTAAGTATTTGTTCAAAGCAGAATGCAAAGATGCACAAATAGAATTAGCAAGTTTCTTTCCTAATATCCAGTTCAGTTACTAAAAGGAGGATGAGCTGTCAAACGAACTAAAATTGATTTGGCATATGCACTTCATTATGGTGAAATTTTAAGTTTTTGTACCTATTCATGATAAATCTTTCCAGACGTATGTGTGTTGAAATTCCAACACATTTGGAAGTTAACAAAATGAGAAGCAAGATGTCAAGGAGAAGGGCCTCCCATGAGATTTCATATGTTGCTCAAGGAGTGCAGAGTTGTTTACCTGACTCATTTACAGCCTTGGAGATTTCATATCTAAATAAATTCTCTCTCTAAAAAAGATGTGTGTCAAAATATGTGTTGCAATCTGAATTTATAATATAACGCCATTACACTGTGCTAGACAGGCAAGTGGCCCGACTTTCTATAGAGATGCTGCTGCTTCTCTGCCCCCCCCCCCCCGGGTGTGTATGCACACAAAAGGAAGTCTATATAAGTTTCTTCTGAGTCCTTTCCCTTCAGTTTCCCTTACCCTGCTTGTAACAGGCTACGTTCGATATAGTGCTCCTAGACATTCCTAGTAATGCAATGCACTCTGCCAAAAAGTTATCCCATAGCTTGTATACTAGCATGAATATATTCAACACTCTTTGCCTTGCCTACAATCCTGTTATACCATTGAATTCTTCATACCTTTTCACTGAATTGGTGTCTTCTGCAATCAGTGTTGCGTAATGTCAAAACATTTCGTTTTTAAAAAGCACCTTGTTATTTCGGCATGTATTGTGGGAAAAAAATAATATAGCATGTGAAATGAATTATCGGTGTCCATCTATCTTCACTATCTCGTTTTTCCTTTTGTAAATTTTTAGTGCCTGTTAATAACCTCTAGTGATAGCTGCGTATGGGAGACCTGATTTTATTTGTCATTTAACATACAGGCCTGATACCCAGATGCCTTGTTTTTCCTTCTCTTTTTCTGCTACCTCCCTCACTGTCATAGGCACTTAGGAAGCTGCATTATACAGAGTTCAACTGACAGCCCATCTAATTCAGTATTGTCTACACAGTGGCTGGCAGTAGCTCACCAGGATTTTAGGCAGTGTATTGAGCAGATTAATATTAAGCAGGCACCAAGTTGGGCTGAAGGCTTTCTTTCGTACTAACCCACAATACCTAACTTGGTGCATACATGTAGCTGTTTTCTTGCTTTCTCTTCGCAAACGATGCCTGTGATGCGTGCATTGCCATAAAAAGTGATTTTATCAAGTTCTGTGGTGCCTTGGGCAGATTAGTTACCATATCAGCCTCACTGTCTCTGAAGTGTGTGTCAGTGTGGTAACATCTTGCATGACTCCCCACCCCTCAGCTGGTGACGTTTTCCTGGCAACTTCCCTTTGACAAAATATAGATATGTGTCCATAAGATTTTGCTGAAAATAAATCTACAGTATCTTGGGCTCTTGGCAGCTTTCTAACAAATCTACAGTATGCAAGTTAGCAAAAACCTTCAGCTGTAAATCATAACCTGCGTTTCTGCAGCATAGCATTCAGTCTCACCTTTAAAATATTTCCTACTTCTTGAACCATTAATGTAATGCTAAACCAAACAATGGCTTAGCACAAATGCACATTATTTTAGTGTTAAGCATGACCCATGGGGTTTTGATTTGCCAGAAACATTTTTCTCTTAATTTAGATTTTAGGCATATCATTAATACTTCCCCCCCCTCCCCCAGTCATTAAAAAAGAAAAAAATGTTCCTTAAGGAAATGTTTCCGCATCAATAATTTTTTATGATTATCCATTTTCATGTAAACAGCCTAAAGCAAAGGTATAATAACTGTTTCGCAGAACAGGGGACAAAAAAACTTAATAGCTTGAAAATCTAATATTTCAAGCAACTGCATGCTAAAACTACAGTGAATAGCAGGGTATGGTTCAGTTTTGGTTAAAGATGAATCTGCTCTCCCTTTTTGAAAGGAAGCTGTTGTGTATTGATTCAAGGGTTATAATATCTGTATTACTATTGTCTGTATTCACATTAGGGGAAAGTAACTGCCTTTCTGTTCCAGAAGGAACAGCTACTATTGGTTCACTCAAGTTGCTGCATTTGGATCCTCAGTCTTATTGGTTTCCACCAAAAGGCAGTTTTGTGATTGCTTGAGATTGTTCTCTCCAAAATGTATCCTTTCTAGCCAGTCTTTCTGTCCCTATAAATGTAGCATCCCTCTCCTCAGTTCCCCAGTCTTGTTTGTCTGAATAGAGAGTGTTACATGAAGAAGCTGTCTCCTGCCTGCTATGTCAGAGCTGAAATCACTTGCTGAATCATGATCCCCACGTTACAACAGAAGCTCTTAAATTATTACTGATACATTAGGTCTCAAGTGTTGTTTGACTTTATTCTGCAGTTGTAGGCTATGTTTTTTGTGCTTAATCTGTTTGAGGTGTCTTCTTATGGTCAAGGTGCTGATAGCACTCTTTAGTAGTATATGTGGGGGTTTTATTGCTATATTTTGTTTTTATTGTTGTTTAAAATGTATACCATGCACCTCTAAAGCATTTGATTTTTTAAAAACCAGAATTTTAAATGTTGAGTTTCAGCTTCATATTGCCCATCTCTTGCTTCTGTGTTAATATGACTAAGCTTCACCTATCCTATTTGTGACATTAAAAAAACAAGACTCATCCTAATAAGTGCTTTTTCAGGGGGTACTCAAAGGTACACAGTACTGGCACCTCTTTCTTTTGTTGTTGTTAAAAAGTGTGGCACTTACTGTAACAACTTCATGGTGACTACTGGCACCTATTTTTTTCTAGAAAAAAAGCACTAAAGTAACAGTTCTTGAGCACACACACCATGTCCAGTAAAAGAAAAAGCACAAAGCTCCATATTTTTCTTCATTAACTCAAGCATTAGAAAGAGGGACTAGTCAGGGGTCAGCAAACTTTTTCAGCAGGGGGCTGGTCCACTGTCCCTCATACCTTGTGGGGGGCCGGACTATATTTTGGAGGGCAGGGGGGAATGAATGAATTCCTATGCCCTATAAATAACCCAGAGATGCATTTTAAATAAAAGCACACATTCTACTCATGTAAAAACACGCTGATTCCTGGACCATCCGCGGGCCGGATTTAGAAGGCGATTGGTCCGGATCTGGCCCCCAGGCCTTAGTTCGCTTACCCATGGACTAGGTGATTCATAAGTATGATCCTGTTATGGAATTGGGTTCTGTGATGCAGGGCAAATGTAGAGTATGCCTGGACGATATTTCAGTACATCGCCCAAGACCAGTATGAGGAGCAGACCGCGATGTCTGTTTCACTCAGCAGAGTGAAACCGCCACTGCTCCTGAGTCCCTCTGCTAGCAGTGTTCTTCTTCACACAAATAACATGTAATGGAGGGGGCTACACTCCTAGTATATTTTCATATGTTATCGAGTAAAAGACGACTTTCTAGTTGCCCTCTCTCTAATTATGAGCTTCTTTTTCTAAAAGGTCAAACAAGGTCATTGTCTTGGAACTGTGGTAGATTAGTAGCAGAAAAGATTGAACAGCACATAATGCCAAACATTTTGACAAGCAATTAAATAATATTACTTTTGTACAATTAGAGCAGCAGGGGAGGAATAATAAGGAAGCAAATTTGTGCTGTTGATGGAGGCATCAGGTACTAACAATTAAAGTAGCATGTCTGTAACCTTTCAAGTAGGGAAGAAATATTCTTAACGAAATGACCAAAAGACAGTGACTTTATGGTGCATATTGTATGACACTACAATTGCCAACATTATTGGTGCTCAACCTTTGGCACAGGACTTTGTTGCACACCTGGATACCAATAGCTCTTTCCTCTTACTCAGCAGGGCACCATATCAAGGCATGAAGATCTGTATGTACACAACTTAAGAATAATGTTGTCTCATATTTGGACTTGATTTGTAGTACACCACAATAATTTGTAGTGAAAAACATGTGGAATTATTATAGCAAGTGTGGCTAATCTGTGAACATCCAGATGTTTCTGGACTATAGCTCCCATTTACCCTAATCTTTGGCTATACAGTGGTACCTTGGTTTCCGAACATAATCAGTTCCGGAAGTCCGTTCTTAAACCAAAGCATTCTTAAACCAAGGTGTGCTTTCCCATAGCAGCGGGGGACTCAATTGCAAATGGAACACACTCAACAGGAAGCAAAACATGTTCTGCTTCCAAGGCAAAGTTTGCAAACCAAAACACCTACTTCCGGGTTTGCAGCGTTCTTAATCCAAGTTGTTCATAAACTAAGCTGTTCCTAAACCAAGCTACTACTTTACTTCCTGGGGTTGATGAAACTTGGAGTCCTGTCAAAAACATACAGTAACAATCGTGACTTCGAGATTGTAAAAGCTGAAATTTAAATTAGGAGCTGCCACTGTTTTACTGTATAGTAGCTGAGAGCTAACCTGGTTGGAGAATTTTATCTCTTTGCCACAAGTAACTACCATTTTATAATTTGCTACGATAAATACCTACTCTGACATTTTGTGTGCTTCAGGAAGAGAACATTGGTTTGCCAAGAAAGAAGAATCCCTCCAGGCTCCAGCTGTTTCATCTGTTTTTTGCTCTTTTAAATTTAATGACACTTGAATTTGGCTTAATTGCTGGTTTGGAAGCAAAACTCCCTTATACCTCACAGCTTCCCTAGTGTTTCTAACCTCAGGCTAGCCTTATATCTCAAACCTGAACATGCTTATCTCAGGACTGAACAACAACAACAAAAACAAAAACTCTAAAATTGAGCTGAATATATTGCCCAGGAGTTGTTGCATTTAAATATAATTATGACATGGCATCACCTCATGTTGTCTAATGAGTGTAAGCACAGCTGAGGATTCTTTGTGTAAAATAAAAATGATCCCAGAATCGGAAGACACACAGATGCGGAAACCTATTTCAGTAGCTTGGATTGAAGTAAAATAGGAAAGTGAAGAAGAGAGCTGTGGCATGGATGAAGGGAAAGAGACAGAATGCCCACTTCCTAACTATATGAAGGTTAGCCTACTTTCTGATTTCTGATCTTCATTTTGTTATACATGCAGTTTCGTCCTTTCTCCAAATGGATGGTGGCAAAATACAGGGGGGAAAGGAGAGGGTTGAGCTTTGCAAGCAAGAAGTCTCAGATTAAATCATTGATGTCTCCAAGTAGGACTGGAGAGATGCATTTTACCCAGAGATGCATTTTAAATAAAAGTACATGTTCTACTCATGTAAAAACACCAGGCAGGACCCACAAATAACCCAGAGATACATTTTAAATAAAAGGACGCATTCTACTTATGTAAAAACAGGTTGATTCCTGGACCATCCGCGGGCTGGATTGAGGAGGTGATTGGGCCGCATCTGGCCCACGGGCCTTAGGTTGCCTACCCCTGAGCTAGATGGACCAATGATCTGAATTGGTATAAGGCAACTACCTGTGTTCTGTGGGTTATTTTACTCTCTCCACCCACCCTGAAAGAGAGTGATTAGGCCAAGTCACAGGAGTGAGCTTTATTATTGAAGGGTGTGTGGGAGGACATGTGAACAATTGTTGTCCTCGACAGTTCCTCAAGATACGCTGTCTGCTACACCACGGGTGGGCATATCCCAGGCTTGTGAAAGAGACTCCTGCCCCCTGTCTGCCCCATGATCCTGAGGGAACCAGAACCTCATGGAAAAACCATTCAATTACAAGGAAAAATTATGAATTTATGGGTTTGTTTTGAGTACCAATTGAGCTCACAGTCCTTCCACACAAAAGCCCATTCCTGGGCACATGTGTTTGTCATCTTGTTGCAGATTGCCCAGAGATCTACTGGTAGGTCCAGATATAATAAATTTATTGCCAGCTCTTAGGTCTTCCCACACCTGTGCTATACCACAGACCACCATTGCTCAAACTTTTCTACAGCTGTGAAAGGAAATGTTTTGTCTTCTTTTAAAAAAATAAATAAAAGCTGGTATTTCTCAGAATGACAAATTCCGTAGACTTTGGATAAGAAAGAAAGAGAATGTACTACTTCACTCAGTACATAATTAACTTATGGAAGTCACTTTAAAAGGCTTTAAAGGGGGAGGGGAATCATGGAGTGATGGGTATCTCATTGGCTATTGATCATGATGGTTATGTGAAATCTCCATATAAAGAAGCAACATACCACAAAATACCAGTTTACCACAAAACATGTTTCAAGCCCTCCTCCTTGGCTTCCCTGAGGCATCTGATTGGCTTCTGTGGGAAGTAGGATTCTGGGTTAGGTAGTCTGATCCAGCAGGGATCTTAAATTGTTTTAATCTGTGTGCAGTGACATCTCCCAATTCATTCAGTTTCTGAGCACAGCAGTGCACCTAAGTTTTCTGATTAAAGCTGCAGAGTGGAAGGAAAGGAGGACCTTTTTCTGCCTCCCCACTTTCAGCTACTCTGAAGACTGGAGAAGAGACCCTCTTAAGAATATTAGGGGGTGGGCAGGGGAAGGACCAGACCACGTGAAAAATGAGCATAATATTTTAGCTGCAGTTCATTCATTTTCAGCTTTGTATTCTTGTTATCAAAAAGGTGCGTCGAGACATTCCGTTGTTGCGCCCACAACCTTGGTGTATGGTGCCATTTAGCTCCTAGCTTCAGTTTCTCAGTTTCTAACACTGAAACAAGCAAAGAGCTCTGGCACAGACACCAAAACAGAGCAACTGCTGCAGAGAATGCAGCATGGAAACATGTCTTGGAGATTATAGATTTGTTCTAATGTCGTTTATCTGGAAGGCTGTGAATGTGGGAATTAAAATGTGACACACAGGTACCAGAAAAGCTACATGCAGAGTGTCAGTGCAGAGAAAGATTAACAGGGATGTTTGTTTTCAGCTGTACCATTGAGAAGGGATGTGGAAAGAAGAATGCTAAGGTGTTTCTGGCAGATGCTCTCTATATATGTTGTCACATCTGTGACTGGAATTTCCTCTATTCTCCAACCTACTCCATAGAACTGCATTGCATTCTTTCTTCTTTACCTCTTCTCTCCCCTCCCCCCACTCCTAAATAAATATCAACCACTGCTCTGTGTGTGGGTTAGCTGGCATTTGTGGATGCTAAATTCAGTCATTTTGCAGTATGTGCTAGAGTTTGGGTAGGTTTTATCATTCCCTGTGTGACTGAGGATGTGTTGCATTTTAAATCCATTGCTTCTTTTGCATGGCTGAAATGTTTTGCCTGAGTTGAATTTTAGGAATGTGTGGAATTTTGGGGTGGGGCTCGGAAGTTACTGGTTATAAGGTGGCTTCATTATTTATTTCTTCCTTATGCAAGCATGTGGCTGTCATTTTGACCCTCAATAGCACAGCATAAAACAGCATTTTCTCCTCACGAAGCATGATGAGTAAAATATTTGCCATATCTTGCATTTGACATTTTTCATGATGTCTAGTCCTACCTCTGCAGCAGAATGGCATCCTCATCTTAAACCACACCTAGCAAGATGCTAGGTAATAACCTTTAAAGTAGGGAGTCTGAAAGAGATAGAGCCCTCCTCCCTATGATATTTCAATTCCTTCTCTGACTTTCCATCTCTTATTTGAAAATACTACACTAGTGAAGCACTCCCTCCCCATTTTTTAAAAAGTTTTTTTTTTTGCCTTCTCCAATCAGCTACAGCAAGAAAATCTTCAGCAGTGCTCACACACATTTCTCTTCTACCTCAAGTCTGTGCACAATTATGGTCCCCCCCCCCATTACAGTGGTACCTTGGGTTACAAACACTTCAGGTTACCGACTCTGCTAACCCGGAAGTAGTACCTCAGGTTAAGAACTTTACCTCAGGATGAGAACAGAAATCGCACATTGGCTTTGCGGCGGCAGCAGGAGGCCCCATTAGCTAAAGTGGTACCTCAGGCTAAGAACAGTTTCAGGTTAAGAACAGACCTACAGAACGAATTAAGTTCTTAACCAGAGGTACCACTGTATTAAGACCTCAGAAAACCAGGGTGGGCGAAAAGGACCCCCCCCCCAAACCCTTTACAATTACTGGCTGTTCAAAATCTGTAAAAGAAAGATACTGAGGTTATAGGTTTGACAGTTTCTAATAAATAGGCCTCTCACCACACAGAAAATTAATATAGATTTAGGAACTGATATTCAAACCTTAAACTTCAGTTGACCCAGGGGAAAAAATGGAATTGGGGCAGTTAAGCTGTTAATTATGTGGCTGATATTATTAGCACAACTTGTTTTCTTAGATGTAGGCCCCATCAAAGCACACATAAATGAAATATGGATACATTATAGGATTCTTGCTGGAGGTGAACCCAGGCTGTGGTATTGCTCACTCTATACAGTCATACCTCGTGTTTCGTTCGCTGCGGGTTGTGAACGGCACAGGTTACGAACGCACCAAACCTGGAAGTAGCAGAATGGGTTACTTCCGGGTTCGACGGTTCGCGCATTTGCAGACACGCTGAATCGCAGCCGCGCATGCGCAGAAGCGGCGCTGCACATTGCAGACTGCTTGTGATGCAAACGGGGCTCCGGAATGGGTCCCGTTCGCATCTAAGGTACCACTGTAGTCTTTTGATTGTGCAACCTGAGTCCAGCCTCCCAATTTTACACTGCAAATAGGGCTACCCTGATTTTCCAATCATATGTCTGCTAGGGAGGGAACAATTCAAAATATTTGGAAATTTATGGCTCTCCTCCACTGGAGCAGAAGAACCCCACTCATCTGCTTTTCAACAACTGTCTAGCAAAATACATATTCCTAATCTCTGAATTCGGGTAAACCTGAATGGTCAGTTGCATTTGTCTCTTCCTCATCCATTCACATGATTTATCATCCCTTGATGCTGCTGTCAGCAACAATATAACAGAAGGGCTTCTTTGAGGTTGGTAGATTATCTGAATTCAGCAGATATAGTCAATGCTGGCATCAAACAGCTAATATAATTTTGAGATTTCAAAATGTCGCCCCATTTTGTTGCAGGGAGTTTCACTCATACATAAGGCATGCTAGTTTGTTTTGAAGATTTATGTTGCATATTGGCTCAATTTTTTGCATCATGTTTAAACCATGGGTTAGCAAAACATGCACAAACAGCAAGGACTGGCAGTACGCCCTGGACTTGTGTGCTCTTCCTCTCTCTGGGTGGAGAACTTCTCATTTTGCTTTCTCAGAAACGTTGTCTTCTCTGGGCCAGGGATCATGTTATGACGTGATTTGAAGTTGGCTTGTTTTGAAACTGACTGCAGTTGGTTAAAAACAAGTAAACCTCTTTTCTCAATACAACAAACAAAGAGGAATTATGTTGCTTTTAAGTACTGGTGCAAAATGGAGTGGGGTTCAAAATTGTGAGATTATTTCAAGTATTGTAACTATCATTTAGAAAATTGAAGTTTTAAAATTACCAACACACACACACACACACACACACACACACAAAGAGAGAGAGAAAGAGAGGTCTCTGGGTGGTATTCACCTGAGTTGGGCTAGGAACAGACTTATTTAAATTAATGTTTCTAACTTTGTCATGTTCATTAATTTCAATTAATCTACTCTTAAGTAAAACTTAGCCGAATATCCTCCTCTGTCATCCCTGCATGACAGATTTGTCATATGGTTTCTGAAATTTGCTAACAGGCACAGACATCAATTAACAAATTTCGGCTAGTTTGATAAACTAACAGGTGATTGCAGTTGCCACTGATTCTCCTCTGAGTCTTCTGTGGCAAAAACAAAGTGTGCAAGGGGAAAGCAAAGAGTCATATTTATGCTGCCCATCATAGTATGCAAGCAATGTGTCAGATGACAAAAGCATTTTGGGTTGTTCATAAGTACCAAAGGGAGATGCCTTCAGAGGCAAAGCAACATTCATGTACAGATAAGATACCTATTCCATGAACTTAATACATTTAAAGTACCAAGCTAGTAATGTCCAAAAAAAAACACCTAGGAAGGATGCTAATTTGGACTGATGAGAAGGGAGTTAATCCTTCCTCCCTGTGCAATTCAGTTTCCTAGACTGTCAACTGACCAAATTGCTTTGGGGACTTGGCATATGGATAAAGTTCAGTTTCTTCCCACCACCCAAATAAGATGGCCTCATCATAATCTGCTCCCCACTACATTTGGGGACGTGAATAATTAAATTCTAATATCAAGTTTGAATATATTAGTTTGGCTCCCGAGTTTTCTCAGACAGAACAAGAGGAACCTGCAGCAAAATGTTGCAGCATGCAGTACTCTGGTCCCAGGCTCCATTGTATTCCCCCTGCCCAATGGTTTGGTACTCTCCCACACACTTCAGTAATGGCCGTGGCCACTGAGCATGCTCAGTCCTCATTTAACTGTTTCTGGAGTTAGGTCCCCCCCCCTGGTTAGTTTTTGTTTGTTTGTTGCTTCTGCAAATACTGGGGTACCTGCCAGTATCTGCCTTGTCTGTGGATGCTGCTGTTTGGCCACATCAAGATCAATGGCTCAGAGAAAGGATTCCCTATTACAGTGGTACCTCGGTTTAAGAACAGCCCTGTTTACGAATGATTCAGTTTACAAACAATGCAAAACCGGAAGTAGTGTCCCAGTTTGCGCACTTTACCTCGGTCTACGAATGGAAGCCGAAAGGTAGGCACCAGCGGTGGGAGGCCTCATTAGGGAAAGTGCGCCTCGGTTTAAGAACGCTTTCGGTTTAAGAACGGACTTCCAGAACTGATTAAGTTCATAAACCGAGGCACACTGTATAGCATTGTGTTTTTCTGAAACCGATGCAGAACTACAGAAAGTGCCCCCTCTAGTGATCAGTGAATATCGCATTAGCAATCAGTGCCTTTTACATAAACTATGGAAAAGAAGGTTTCGTGATTATTATTTTTAATCTAACAGGTATTTGGGGATATTCTGTTTGAACTTGCTGATCTATGAAATCATTAATCAGGTGGCCTTACTTCACCACATGACTCCATCCTTATGATTGCATTGTCTAGAAACTGAATCTGAAACTGACAATAGGCAGTTGCTGTGTCTATTTCTTACTACAGCTACTGACATTCCAAGACAGAGGTAGCCTAGTCACAGTAATGCATTATAATGCAACTTAGAAGTTGCACAATCTAGTTTAAATCTTTCTGTGTATGCCTTGCATGAATTGATGTAAAAACTTTCTTTTATCTTTAAGCAACCAAGTAGTAGGGTGATTTCTTTGTGCACATGGAAAATGGAATACTCTACCGACATAACTGCAGTCTTGATGTTTCACCCCCAGTGGGGAAGTTTCCCTCATTTCACAGTTCAACCGAAAAGTCTTTTGGCAGCTAAAATGTAAATAATTGTCTAGTAATTATTTCCTTCTTATATCAGCTCTGAGACATCAAACACTTAATTCTGTGCATCAGTTCACATTTTGATGCCTTCAGCAGTTTATAAATATATAGATAGCTATTCCATAGAAGCAATCAAGCCGTTTTTCAAAAGATTTCTGATTACCAAAATAATTTTACATTTCAACATTGCTGGCTGTTTAATTTTCAACCATCTTTGTATTTGAACTTCTTGGCATTGGCTTGGGTCCAAAGAACATGTAGGCTAGTTTGCCACCCACAAGGAAGCCTTTAGAGAGCAGGCCCCAAGCTACTCTGCAAACTTAAAAATAGTTCATGATATGTAACAGGGAGTCTGCTAATAAAAGTCAAAAATCCAAGTTGTTGGATGGCATCAAAAGTAGCTCTTTCCCTTTCGCCAATGTAAAATTTAGTATTAATTTTATTAAAATTATATAAATTTATTGAAAGTATATTTAGATATCGGCCACAATTTCTGCTTCATTTAAAAAGTGAGAATGTCAAATCTGGTAAATGATACATTGCTAAAGCTTTAAAAATATATTAAGAAACTTATAGATAAAAATAAGAATATGAAGTACTTCTAGGAGTGTTTGTTTATTTTAATTGGCTTCAGTATGGGAATAAAGTCTGTGTTGTGCTTTTCCAGTTGTTCTGTCAGTGCAAACTTTTTGATTTGCCATGTGGAATGATCTCTCCTCTTACTCCTCCCCACCTCCCAATCTATTCTGGAAGACTTCTCCTGAACCTCTCCCCGTCACCTGAGCCAATTTGTGGGAGGTGCAGCGCAAAGAAGAGGGAGGGAAATCTCTGTTGCACAAGCAGAAGTCCTTGCACAGTGCTTTTGCTGATGGGTATTATTAGTTGAATCCCATCTGTGTAGTTTCTGCCCATCTCACGACAGATTCATAAATTGAGCAAGGCTTGATACACACCTGAAATACATTGAGGCAGCAACCAAGCATCAGAGAAGATAATCCAAGTCATTCCTAAAAAACACTTTCCTTCATCCTGATTTTAGGGTATGATTTCTGAACATGACAATTTATTGAACTTCTGAAGAACAGTGAAAAGCTCCTCCAGTGCCTTTGGGAAAGAGTCTTTTCTCATTTCTTGCCCAAATCAGGCGCTGTTAAACCAGCCTAAAATATATTGCTTCTGCTCAATATGAAGATCCAGTTACTTGTGTGTTAGTAAAACCTAACCTTGTGCTTAAACCAATGACGATGTCTAGCTGTTACAAGAAGAAGAAGAAGAAGAAGAAGAAGAAGAAGAAGAAGAAGAAGAGGAGGAGGAGGAGTTTGGATTTGATATCCCGCTTTATCACTACCCTAAGGAGTCTCCTTAGGGTATGCTATGGTGCTGGAGGAGACTCTTGAGAGTCCCATGGACTGCAAGAAGATCAAACCTATCCATTCTCAAGGAAATTGGCCCTGAGTGCTCACTAGGAGGACAGATCCTGAAGTTGAGGCTCCAGTACTTTGGCCACCTCATGAGAAGAGAAGACTCCCTGGAAAAGACCCTGATGTTGGGAAAGATGGAGGGCACAAGGAGAAGGGGACGGCAGAGGATGAGATGGCTGGACAGTGTTCTCGAAGCGACTAGCATGAGTTTGGCCAAACTGCGGGAGGCAGTGAAGGATAGGCGTGCCTGGCGTGCTCTGGTCCATGGGGTCACGAAGAGTCGGACACGACTGAACGACTGAACAACAAGGAGTCTCAAAGCGGCTAACAATCTCCTTTCCCTTCCTCCCCCACAACAAACATCCTGTGAGGTGAGTGAGGCTGAGAGACTTCAGAGAAGTGTGACTAGCCCAAGGTCACCCAGCAGCTGCATGTGGAGGAGAGGAGACGCGAACCCGGTTCACCAGATTACGAGTCCACTGCTCTTAACCACTATACCACAAGTGTTCTGGGAAGAAACTTTCAGAATTGTACAATTCAAGCAGTTCAAGCAGTTTATATTCTCTCAATACATGCAAATATGTAGGACCCTGATTTCTTGCAGGCACGTCCTACCCACTGAATAATGAACATGATCACCCCTACTGATTGATTTTAATCTTGAGCATGTTTTCATTTTTCTTTATTAATTCATTTAGAAGATAATCCCAAATATGGAGTTATGCTGGCTATCTACTACCAGAAATAGATATCCAGCAATATAGTTCTGTATAAATTATTCTTGATAAATAGAAAGCAATACAACTGATGAAGATAACTATCTGTTAAATGGAACAAAGTAATCTGATAACCATATCAGAAGGACAAAATGTCTAGTGAGATTGCAATCTTCAGTTCCTACTCAGCTGCACCAGCAAAGACTTTTTTAATAACCTGATACCAATCTGAAGCCCGCCTCTAATATGCATAAACTTTTTTTGTTGTACCAAATAATTAATATAGACCTAATCCCTCTTAACTGATTGATGTTGGAGCAGTAAAATGGTGATTACTCAGTGCCTTATTACTGACCTGCATTTAAATTGCTTTGATAAGCATACTTTGATCAAAGAATAGAGACTTGGGATTTTGAGTGTATTTAAAAACTAGCATACTTTAAAGTATGACTATTATTTTTGTATGCTACTGGTATTCTTATAGGGTTCTAAAAATAATAATTAAAATGGATTTGCATGCAAAGATGTTCATGTGCTGCTTTGAAACACAACATCTGAAAACGAAAAGCACAGTAAGTCAATGGTGGTACAGTGGTACCTTGGTTTGCGAACAGTCTGGTTTGCATACGTTTTGGATTACGAACGCATCAAACCCAGAAGTGCGTGTCCCAGTTTGCAAACTTTTTTTGGATTATGAACGAATTTTTTTGGAGGCCCCATTGGCCAAAGGGCGCCTTGGGTTATGACCTATTTTGGTTTACAAACGGACCTCCGGAACAGATTGTGGTCGTAAACCAAGGTACCACTGTATTTCTTTTGCTATTACATGCACGGGGAAAATATTTGGATATCGAGACAACTGAAGTCCATAACAGGATTATAGTGGAAGTCCACCAACATTAGGTAATCAAGCTGTTTAATATCAGTACTAAAAGCATAGCCATTCAAAGAGTCCAGCAATTTAATGGCATTTAGTAGGATAGATAATAAAGGATTTAAGCAAGTACTAATCCAGCCTACAAACAAATTAAATTGGTACATAACATTTTAGATTCAGTGAGGAAAGTGTATGTAAATCAAATTACACCCAAGTACTCTTCTGCTGCATAATATGTCTATAGACCAGATCACTATCATATTGTTTTGTTTTATGTTTATTAAGCAAATGGCTTGTAAATGGTTCCTTCAAAATATACATGATTTTCCTGAAGAAAACAGATCATGATCATTGAGTCATAAAGAAGTAGACTCAGTTTTCTGCACTGCCTTTCCTCATTTGTACAAGGCAGCTTAAAAAACCCCCAGCTTCATGTAGAAAAGGTCAAGCAATGGGCAGTATCCATCAAAGTAGTTCCATTAGCAAAAGGATTTCTAGCTGTGCAACAGAACATTCTCCTCTTTCCTCTCCCTGCATGCCCCCTAAATGCATTCTGGGGTTCCCGCCAACCCTGTGGAGCAGATTTAGAGGAGGCCTGGGAGACCCATGGGGAGAGGAGAGAGAATGCAAGCTCCTCTACACAAATGGAAATCCTTGCACTAACAGATTTACAGTGGTGCCCCGCTAGACGAAAATAATTCGTCCTGCGAAAATTTTCGTCTAGCGGGTTTTTCGTCTAGCGAAGCGGCAATGCAAGCCGCGCTTTCGCTAGACGAAAAAAAAGACGAAAAATTTTCGTCTTGCGAGGCAGCCCCATAGACTTTTTCGTCTTGTGGGGCTGCCTTCCGCTAGATGAATGCCTTCATCTAGCGAGTTTTTCGTCTAGCGAGGCATTCGTCTAGTGGGGCACCACTGTAATTCATTGGAAACCAAACAATAAAAGCCAGCCACAAATGTTTTTTTTTCCTTTTTAAAAAAACTGCACCATAAATCAGAATTAAAAATCAGACTACACAGCCAGTTAGACATGCAATAAATCCAGCCTCTGAAGGAGGGATGTGGGAACCTCAGGTCCGTGTGTATGTATCTCAAGGTCAAAGATGAATTGAATTAGCCAGCAATTGCAAAATAAAACACCACATGGGACAAGAATATTCAAAATTAATTTGAAGAAACTGCAGCAATATATTCATTATATTGTCATTAAAATTGTGAGCCTTTTATCTATAAGTGCTGTATATACAGTACTACTTAAATTAAAAGGTTTATTAAAAGGTTTATACGCCTTTTTGACAATGCCATTTTAAATCTTCCCTGTGGGAAATGAAACAACAAAAAATAAAAATAAGAATGCACGTACCATACGCACACCTTTTGCATGAATATATATTTCAGTATAAGTCTTGAATGCAACATTTCCTTATTTGAAAGTCTGTTTGTTCCTGAAGAAACGAAAGTAAGCATTCTAAATATCCTGTTGCATGTGCAAAAATACTCATGAACAGTCTCAAACCTCTTTGGACCCAGTCATGGTAAATGCATCAGATTCTGGGGGCCTTCTCTGATGCATCAGAGCAGTGTGAGCAAACTGGATTTTGTACTTGCAATACCCCCACAAACTCAAATCTAGTGCAGGTAGTGTGGTACCTTGGCTGTGGTGTGTGGGAGTTATAGTCCAAAACATCAGGAGGGCACCAGGTTGAAGAAGTCTGTGCTGGAAGTAGGATTAGGCTTTTTGTAGGAGAATAACCACACTGCTTGCTGTTCAGCGGCCAGGACTCTGGTTACTTTATTTTGCAGTTGCCTAAAATAGGTTGAGATCATTCTTGCAACAGGGGTGTGAGGAACAGGAATCTAGGTTTAAATATGTTGAGGCACGCTTGTCATGATTTATTGGAAACTGTCGGGTCTGTAAACAAGCCTGTTTGCAGTTATAGAAACCCTTCTGTATGCTTATACATGGTTTTCTTTGTATTATGTGTACAGTGACGAACAAGAAACCTGCACAGGCATCTATTACAAAAGTCAAACAGTTTGAAGGTTCTGCATCTTTTGTCCGAAGGTCGCAGTGGATGCTTGAACAACTTCGCCAGGTTAACGGAATAGACCCTCATAAGGTGAGTAGTGACTTCTTCCCATTTAGTGATATTCTGTTTGTGTGATGCTTCATACCTTTTATTCTTCTTGCTTTCCAAAAGAAAAATTCACCCATTTGTTTGTTTGTTTGTTTTTAAAAGAAAACCATGTCTTGTATAGGATGCTCTTTAAGTGCAGCCCTTCAGGACCTTAGGTATCGATTCCAAATGCTTCGATTTCCTTCCTAAACCTTTCTAGATTTCACCACTTTTCTATCTGTTCACCTTTGCTATTTTAGGAAAAAGAAGTGTTTGGAATCCCAGTGTGTGTGTGAATGAACTTAACCCTGCCTTGTAGGCTTTCATGTTCTCTGATGCTGCTAACTTCCTCTTATAATAATCTGAACCACTATTTTGCCCCAGTGTTGCATTGGGAATTTAATTAATATATCCAAGCAAGAAAACCTGTCCTCTTAACTAAACATTTATCTTTATGGTAAATAACACTAGAAGCAGTCCAGAATAATTAAAACCTATAGATTTCAGCAAGATGGACCATTTTTAACCCTCATTCTTCCTGCTGTCTCTTTTCTTTGTACAGTGGTACCTTGGTTTACAACCATAATCCGTTCTGGAGGTCCGTTTGTAAACAAAAAAAAGTTGTAAACCAAAGCGCGCTTTTGCCAATGGGGCCTCCCAAAAAAAATTGTTTGTACTCCCCCCCCCCCAAAAAAAGGTTGCAAACCGGGTTTGACTTGTTTGTAATCCAAAACGCATGCAAACCAAGGTACCACTGTACTTGGGAGAAAAAGTGATGTCTGACCCCATGCCGACTAGAGAGTGATGATCCTGCTGATAACATGCTAGAGGCACAGATAGGACCATCTACCTGCTGCTTCAAAGCAGCACTGGCCCAATGTGGCACCTGATGATGGATCATGCTACTGTAGCTTGACAAATGGCCGTCTCAGAACCATATGGATTCAGTAGCCTAGATTGCATGCAGCATTCAACCACAGTTCTAAAGAGGGATAGTCAATGTTGTACCCTCCAGGTGTTGTCGGACTTCAGTCCCCATCATCCCTTGCCATTGGCCATGCTTGCTGGGGCTGATAGGAGTTGTACTCCCAATAACATCTAGAAGGCACCACATTGGGTACCTCTGGTCTAGAATTAATTGTGGTTTAACACACACAACCTTTTTTCTTTCCTCCACGGCTGACAGTGCCATGTGAGGGAAGGAGGAAAGAAACAACAATTTTATTTGCCTTGATGTGTGATCCTGGAATCCTGGTTCGCTTCTGGCTAAGGTTTGTTCTTGGATTTAGCATTCATGACTTGTTTGAAGAAAACAAACCACGAGTCAGGTTTACACTGTAAGTCATACTCTGGCTCATTTCATCCACTGTACATCACAATCAAGAGCATGGAAAGAGCAAAGCACTTGTGAGCATTATTTTTATTCCATAATATTTATATACCATTTGATTGTTAAACTGTGGTTTAATCAGGGTTTTTTTTAATTTCAAAATATGGCTTAACTGTAGGTGTGAACTGGTGTTTGACTCTTCTTATTAAATGGGAGTGGAGTTAGCCAGGTTAAACAACCTCATGCCATCTGTTGCTGAATTTCCTTTAGCAATTTTGCTGACTTTTGTAGTAGTTCTAGTCATGATATTCTACATTATAATATGGAATTGCATACATGACATACATTTTCAAAAGTTGCAATAAGTTGGGCTATATATAATCAGTGTATAGTGGTGCCTCGCAAGACGAAATTAATTCGTTCTGTGAGTGCTGTCATCTAGCGAAAATTTCATCTTGCGAAGCACGGACGGGGGAAGTGCGGTTTGACGGGGGGGAACCGCGATAAATTTTCGTCTTACAAGTCGCGCCCATAGGGAAATTCGTCTTGCGAGTCACCCTTTCGTTAGCGAATGCCTTTCGTCTAGCGAGTTTTTCATCTAGCGAGGCATTCGTCTTGCGAGGTACCACTGTACACCATTTTCTTTAACATTTTCTTTGGGTTTTTTTAAAAAAAAATCTCATGCAGCACATACAGCTTTATAAGAGTAAAGTATTTCTCCTGTAATTCTAATATTATTCCTTCTAGGATTCCCCAGAATTTGATTTACTATTTGAAAATGCTTTTGACCAATGGGTAGCAAGCACAGCCTCTGAAAAATGTACATTCTTTCAAATTCTCCATCATACCTGTCAGCGGTACCTTACAGACAAAAAGCCAGAATTTATTAATTGCCAGTCTAAAATTATTGGAGGTAAGTCTTTGTGTTTTGATTTGAATGGGTGGCTCAGCTCGTTTCAGATCATTATACTAATGAATTCTTCTAATGTGTTATGCCTAAAAATCTGCAGTGGCTGAGGCAATCCGTCTGGGTTTCAGTGATAGTTGTAAACATAGCAGTTTACATGAAATTATCAAAATCTGAACCAAATAAAAGCTTTTATAAGTTGATCTGATGGGTCTTAAGCCTACATTTCCCAGATTTCTAGCTACTTGTATGTAGTACCTCTTGTTTCAAAACTGCAATTTACCTTGGAAGAAATATTTCCTATATAATTATTTCTTTCCTGGCTTTAATCTGTGGTGCTTTAGTGCACGAGGATACTGCCTCCAGTTTGTGTCTTACTTCTTCCAGATATTGATTTAAAAGGCTGAAAATTTAATTCCTTTCTCTGCTGATTTTGTTCTTTCCCATTTAGCAAACATTGATTTTGCCAGTGTTTCTTAAAGAGCTAAATTAGAATAGGTGTTGTCGAACAATAGCCACTTTCATTTATGCACTGCTTTATTATGCCAAAACATCTTCGTTTATGTACCAGCCTTATTGATGTCAGCAGAGCATGCAAGTGCAGCCGTGCATGTTGTTGCTTCAGATAACAGAAATCTTTGTGTGACTCTCCCAGGGTTTGTGATATATGTGTTCCAATATCTTCTGGTTGTTTCCAATGAAATCCCTTGTAGTCAGATTTGCTAGCTGTTAACTAATTGAACTGGCCATTGAAGTCTTTAAAGCAGCTGGAGAAAAACATTCCACCCATAAACTTCTGCACCAACTTTACTTCTTGTTTGCTATCTCCTAGTCCCCAAAGAGTATCTGACAGCACAACTGAAAACTGCTCCAGAGCTGCTTGTAATTTAAGATCAACTGAACTTCAGAAATCCAAAATGACATACTGGTACTTCATAATGCATTATATAGTTTAATTCTTCTTGTTAAAGGTACAGTGGTACCTTGGTTTTCAAATGCCTCCATAGTCAAACATTTTGGAATTCAAACACCGAAAACCCGGAAGTAAATGCCTCGGTTTTTGAACACGCCTCCAAAGTCGAACAGGAAACGCGGGTTCCGTTTTGAGGCTTCCGCTTTCAGTGTTCAGTTTTCAAACGTTTCGTAACTCGAAAAGACTTCCGGAATGGATTACATTAGAGAAATGAGGTACCAATGTATTATCAATAGGAAATGCTTCTTTAAATCCATGTGACCAGAAAAATTAGGAATATTTGGTGGTGGTGGTACTGCTATGATTAGCCTATTGTTCATAGTCATTTTTGTACACAAGTTCTCTGTTAAAGAACTTCTTAATGCTTATCTCTAGAATTGTGGGAAGCAAAGGGAAAGGATGGTTGGATTGAATTATACTAAATAATTGGCTTCCTGGGTTTCACTTGATGCCAACTATCCAGAGCAAGTACTAGATCCACCAAAGGTCTAGTGTCCTTCATGGCTTCTTCCTTGCTCAAGTGAAAGGCCATGGGCACAAATACATGCTGGAGCTTCAAACACAAGGAAGTAGCATTGGCATCTACATTGAGAAATTAGCCTTTAGTGACATCATTCTGGAGCAGGATCTTTTGTGCCTTCTCATTTCCTCTTACAATGCTTTTGGCATGTAACATAATATGGGCAATATCAGTTTCAGAACTGCAATGCATACTTCTTAAACACCGTCTTTTGTTATTTTCCATAATCTTACATTAGATTCAGTGGGAAGTTGATGAAGAAATGGGAGGGAATAGTTAAAAAAAATGGGGTGGTAGAAGGTGTAGGGAGGTTTTGGCTTGACTTTTGTATTTTGATATCAGAAATTATGTTGAAACCTGAGGCACAGGGATTTGCCCTTTAACTTGTACTGAGAAGACAGAATTCATTCAGCTTTTCTGCTCTCTTTGTATCCTCCTCTCTAGCACATATTTGACTCCCTTATCATCCAGAGTTCCAGCTGCTTCCCTAGCCAGTGTCCTGCTCCTAATGTATTTAAATATTTTTTTACATAGGTGATGTGATGGACAGACCTGGGGGTCATCCTCCTGGAGACCCTGTAGCCAATCATGGCAGAGTGGTGAAACAACATATCAGGAACAGGTAGAGAGTAAAACAGTTTAAATGGCCAATGGTGCCTGGCTAGAGAAGCAGCTGGGTGGTTAGAGGTTTGTTAGGCAGGACACATTGGTTTAACTGGGGAAAGGAAGAGATCCTTGAATGGGGCTAGAGATGTTTGTTTGGAGGAATTTGATTTATTGGAAATAAGTAAAGTTCTTAATTACATCTGTATAACTAAGTACTGTACCTTTACTAGCAAAGCCACTAAGCTTTATCCCTCATAGAGAGCTTTACAGTTTTGTTCCCATCATGCCCTCATATTTATTTTTTCCCCAGTTCAGGAAATAATTGGTCATAAGACACCCACAACAATAAGAGTCCTTGTTGCTGAATTCTAGTAAACAGTTCCACAGGCACAGAATCTCTTAATTCAGATTTGTTTCTGATAGGGAATATCTAAGTCTAAACCACTCAGGCCCAGTAACATGACCTCGCTCCCTCCTTTACTAAAGGAGCTTGCCACAGTTTGCCTTCTTGGTTTTAGCAATGCGCTCCTCAAATTCTTTTTTAGTATCCCTTATTGTATGATTGCACATATTTTGCCTAGAAATGGTATGCATGTGCAGATAGATTGTTTTTAAATTAAGAAATGAGAAGGCAGTCTTCTTATTTAATGAGCCATTACCTGGTGTGTGGACCTTTGGAAACCATCCCAGTGCACATATTGATTTACTGAGTGGCCCTGGCAAAGCCACAGTTTGTCAGCCTCAACTCACTATCTGCAATAGGGATGCTATGACTTATGATATAAAGCACTTGACAAATTGAAGTGCTATATAAATCCCTAAATAGATGGACCATTAAGTTGTGAGCATTGCAGGCTCAGGAGGCCCTGCCAAGACATCTCTCATGGCACCAACAAGATAAGATTTCACAGACTTTAGGAAATTTCTGTAGTAAAGCAGCTATTTTCTTCCTTCTTTTGACTGAGGCCTGGTGTTGGGGAAGGTCCATCTCTGCTTGAAATGTCTTTTAAAATGTGACTGTTCCTCTGCAGTTGGAGCATTGATCATTAAATAAAAGAGCAAATTTGCTATCTGCCCATGTTGTTGTAGATGGTTGCTTAGCTGTCAAGAAAACATTTCATCCTAGTTTTGAACATTGCCTAAAACGTTGGAAATTTTGCAAAGGGAGTTGCTGCAAAATAGAAATTAAAACTTATTTGAAGTATGTCAAATAATGGTGCTATCCAGTAGATCCACTTAAGTATTGATTTCAGTGGGTCTACCCTGAGTACGATGTGGTTGGATATCTCTCATCATGCATTTCTGACATCAACATTGTGGCTTCTCTCTTGCTGCTTACATTTTAGGGCGCTGTGAATCTGGATAACATCGGTGATAATTCCCAAGGTGGCTATGGATTGCTGTTAAAGCAATACCTTTGCTGGTTGCTGTTCAAGATATTTTTCTCTTGGCACATCTACCATATAGGTAGTTGGTGAGAATACAGCAAGACAGGAAAGTTAGCAGCTTTCTCATTATTTGCAGTATTTCATCCCATAGTAGTTTCAGGTTACTTATTCCTATCTGAGTACATTCCTGCAATCATTTTTAACTCTGAAAGGAGCAAATCATTAAGCTTTTGCACATCTCTGAAGAAAAAAAAATGCATTTATGGACTATTATAGTCATGGTTATTTAAGCTAAAAGCATGATACTAGTGTTGATTACTTGATTATTATTTTTGTACCATTCTGGCTAGCTTTAGGTAAAATTGATGTAATCAATCATTTTACGTTACTTCTGTTCTAAGAAAGCTGATATTTTTGCTATATTCTTAGAAGCTGATTTATTGTGGAAGGATGTTATAGCTCATTTGAGGAGACTGTCATTAAATCGTAGATGGTAAGAAAGGTTCTCATTCAACAATATTTTTGCTTGTATCTTACAGTTTTATGCGCTGCTATTTCAGCATTATTTTGCATAGCTTTCCCTAAGGTCCAAGAGCTGTAGCTGATATTAAAACTGGCACAGCATCGCTAGTAATTTTCCTCTCTTGTAGAAGAGGGTTTTATATCCAAAATACTCTATCAGCATGTTCTGTGATGAATCCCTCATATTTGGAAATGCCACTGTTACAGTCTGTAACGAAAGTCAAGAGCCTTTAATTCTTTCTGAACTGATGTCCTTGTTCTACAGTAAAATACCTACTTTTAATTATTATTTTGGTCCCTCAGTTTCTGAACATAACAAATCCCTCGACATTTCCAAAATATACATTTCCCTAGAAAGCACCAAAAGCAACAATCCTAAGTGTTTACAGGCAGACATAAATCGAATTTAGTTCAATGAAGTTTCTTCCCAAGGTGTTGTATCCCACAAAGCTCTACTCAAAGCAGACCCATTGAAATTAATGCACCTTATCCATGTCTATTAATTTCAGTAGGTCTACTCTGAGAATAGATAATGTTTGATATAAGTGAAGGTCCCTTTCCAGAATAATTTACAGCTGTTGCCAGATCAAAGTAAATCACGTTGGGCAGTTCTGGAGTGCAAATTTATTTCCCTGAACTGGTTCTTCCTTTCTTTCCTTCAGCGTATGTTGCAACAAATTGCTTGCTGAATACAGGTGGTTTTGGAGGGTGGAAAACAGAATGTGGATTAACACCCACCTTCCAGCTTCATGATCTTGATTCAGATCAGGGACCCTGTGACTGCTGTTCAGAGAGAGAGAGAGAGAGAGAGAGAGAGAGAGAGAGAGAGAGAGAGAAATCCCAATCAGAAGTTGCATGGAGTTTGACCCAATTTCCTATTTACACTTGGATTGTTTCAGTAAAGGTAGCTTGAGCTCCTGAAGAACACAGTTGCTGACATCTGCAGGCAAAGACTAGGACTGCAAAGTTTTTTAATGGAAGGCAGGTAGAAAAGTGAGAGAGAAAACAACTGGGAGGTGGTAATTAGGATTCTGCAGTGAGCTGCTCACTCTGCTTCCTGTTCCCAGGAGAACATCAGTTTTCCTACTAAATTGCAAGAACTCACTGGCTCAGACTCTGAGAATTGAAAAAGCACACCTACCTTTGCTTCCTGTAACCTTTTTATCCTGGACAGCTGGCTGGAGTTACTAATGTATTATCCAGTTCTATTTCCTTGGAGGATATTTTGCCACTGTGATAGTTAATGAGTCATTTGCTTTTCACCAGCCAAGTATTGGCTTAGATTAGCAAAGATCCTATAAATAGCCTACATGGCGATGCTGATAGTTTCACAAAACACTTTAAAAAAAATCATTTGGATTTTAAATTCATCAGAACTTTCAAAAGTGCATACACACACATTTGATTGTTTTTTAAAAAGAGCAGAAAATTTATTCTGCTAATTTTACATGAGTCTTGGTGTATTCTGATCCAGGCAGACCAATATGCAAAGAAACTGAAAGCAGATCTTGAAGTTCTCATCCTATTCATGTGATAGAAGCAGAGTGAGACTTACTGCAGCTCCTCCCAATTTGTGCTAGTTTAATGTGACATGCAACCATGGGAAGTAACTCTCCTAGGACCTCCATACATACTTCCCAGGCTTGCATCCCAGAGAGGTGACTTTGTTGTTTCTAACACAGCGGTTTGACTTCACCCTTGGAGGAGCACTCCATTGTCTCTCGAGACAGACGAATCCCAACAATTACACGTTACTAATGCATTACTTTACCAGCAGAGGGGTTTTTTTTTAGTTATTACTATAAATATTTCTAAAATATCATAATCGGTTTACTGGGTGAGAAGAGGTATCAAGACCCATAAAATCTGCCTTAACGTTTACTTCCACTGGAACATGCTGTTTCCACTGTAAGTAACCCAATGCAGTATTAAAAAAATCCTTTCAGTAGCACCTTAGAGACCAACTAAGTTTGTTCTTTGTATCAAGTTGGTCTCTAAGGTGCTACTGAAAGGATTTTTTTTTGTTTGTTTCTTTTGACCATGGCAGACCAACACAGCTACCACCTACCTGTAACTAATACAATACATTGTGTTTGGTAGTGATAGCTACAATGTTAAAAATGAGGAGATTGAATGTTTCAGTAGGCATATAATGGCATCTAGGATTCAACGTAGCCTGGCATCTAATTTAAAAGGATTTTTGCCTATGCATTCAGCATGCAAGCAATGCATGTTGGAGGTTTTCCTGGCTGGTATTCATCTACACTAACTTGCTGTAGCAATAAAGCAGTGCAATATTGGTGCATGATGATAAATGCCTGTGTGTGTCACAGTGGATACCCTCTTTAGGGGAAACATTTCCTGCTTTGCACACTTGCTTGATTTGCCACATCACCCCAGCAGGTGCCATTGTAGAAGAATTCAAAATCTGCTGACCTTTACATAGTATTGCCTGAAACAGCCCATTTCACACTGCTTCACTGTAGGGCTAGCAAGTTCTAGTTCCCTTAGTACAGAAATCTCATTAAGAGGAACTCCAGTGACCAGGGAGTGGGACCACACTTTTGCCACTTTCCACAGCACAGGGTACACCTCTAGGCCTGTCTATAAACATTCATGTCCATTTTAACATCCCTTTCTACAAAAGTAAGTTATGAGTCATTGCCCCACTTAGTGGCTGTTAGCCAAAAAAAGAAAGGGGTAAGACCATTCCTGCCCTGCTGATAGGCATTTAAAATCTGTTTTGCACATGCCCTGTGAGTAGAGGAAGGAAAACTGGTCTCAGCCACTTCACAGGCTGAGACTGTCTACTTTGAACAGGCTTCAGAGTTGTGGGATATACAGTGACCATGCATCCTCCTTTGAAACTCTTTATGTCTTGCTGCCCTTGGATTTGCAAAAGGGGCCAAGATGAAAGCAGAGGGGAGCTTCAGCTTAGTGGTTCTGGTTTTTATACATGGACCTCACACAAGGGCCTTTTGATGTAGGGGAGGGAATTCAGGCTTTCCTGTTGCTCCTTCTGTTTTTGGACCAAGGTACCCATAATATAGGAGGTCCAACCACAAATGTCGCTTCCATTAGTTCACCCTAATAAGACCAGGAAATGAAGGTATATGACTAGCATTTAAAACATTGATGCATGACAGACTTGGTATGTTGGAGGTGTGGTCTGGATTCTAATACAGTGCATAAGAACACATAAGGCTAAAAACAATGCCTGCTGCATTGCATTGTAGGCAGTTAAGTCCAGTCACGAACGACACTCATCTCGCTTTAAAGGCCGAGGGAGCCGGCGTTTGTCCACTTCTGCAGACAGTTTTTCTGGGTCATGTGGCCAGCATGACTAAGCCGCTTCTGGCAAAGCCAGAGCAGCACACAGAAACTCTGTTTACCTTCCCGCTGGAGTGGTACCTATTTATCTACTTGCACTGCGTACTTTTGAACTGCTAGGTTGACAAGAGCTGGGACCAAACAACGGGAGCTCACCCCATAGCGGGGCCTTGAACCACCGACCTTCTGATCGGCAAGTCCAAGTGGCACAGTGGTTTAAACCACAGTGCCACCCGTGTCCCTCATAAGTGGGTACAAACACCAATATCTCTGATTAAAGAGCTATCCTTAAGAATTTATTCTTACGGACTTTTTATTCAATTTTTATTCAACTTAGTCTTGTAAGACTTATATCTGTGAGGAATTCATTAATATTTTGTTCCTTCAATGCTATTGCTACATCTTTCTTTAATCTTACTCAGATTCATTCAGTAAAGGCTTTAAAGCTCTTATTCTTGTCTCTGTCCTTCATTGATTCAGTCTCTCTCTAGTATCCTTTTCACTGTACTTTAGAGCAATAATAGCTATTGGCAATAGCCTGAACTCAAAACCATTCCTACTTTGTCCTTTTGAAGATCATTGGGCAGTTGACAGTATAAAAACACAAAAATGCATAACATACTAATGAAAAAGGGGGGGGGGGGAGACATGCACTGCAAATTTTTCAGAGCTATTACTGATAAAGCTGTCCTGAATAATTGGTTTCTATTAGTTTATTCCGATTATTTGCAATCAAATGCCAACAGTGCCCTTCAGCTCTCTATATTGGACAAACAGGCCAAACCCAACGCCAAAGGATAAATGGACATAAATCTGATATCAGGAATCACAAGACAGAGAAACCAGTAGGAGAACACTTCAATCTCCCAGGACATTCTATAAAAGATCTCAAAGTAGCTGTCTTAATACAAAGGAATTTCAAAAATAGACTGGAAAGAGAAGTGGCTGAATTGCAACTAATCACCAAACTTAAAACCATGGAGAAACCTGGTCTGAACAAAGACATTGGATTCTTATCTCATTATACATGACAAAGCTATCTTTAGCCATCTCACCCCTTGCCTTTCCCTGTAAGACCCTGAAAAAATTGCAGTTATTAACAGTTGTCAACAGGTTTTCCACACATATCAGTTGATCACCCATTCCCACCACCCCCCTTCTGAGTAATACCCCTCCCCACTTCCTCACTATATTTAAGGGTCTGGTGACTTCCGTTTCAGTGTATCTGAAGAAGTGTGCATGCACACAAAAGCTCATACCAAGAACAAACTTAGTTGGTCTCTAAGGTGCTACTGGAAGGAATTTTTTTATTTTATTTTGGTTTAAGCTTATAAATGAAAGTCCTATGTTCTCTTTGCATTATTGACGGGTAATGTTAATTAAATTAATGGTTTGATGCTCTACATTTCATGACGCAGCATTGTAGCAGCTCTTTCCAAGAATTACTGCCTGTGACAGTGTGACATAGTCCCTCCTGAGTTCCACTGCAAGGAAGACAGAAAGCTGAGACAGCTACAGTGTGGTTTCAGTTGTGCGTGATTTTGTGGGAATTGCTGCTGTGCTATATGACTGTTCAGTGCAGGCAATACTGAAGCACCTCTGCTCTTAAATCGTCTCTGAAATGTGTGCAGTGGAGAAAAAGAGAAACCTCCCTGTAGCCTTTCTTGTTTGTACTACTTAGCTTGGGCTATTTGATACCTAGTGCAGAATTAATGAGGGAATGGCGGCACTGTGGAAGACTTATCAGTTGATTCCACATTATGGAGGTAGAATGAATTAGGAATACAGCCAGTGTGTGTTTAAATGGCTCTACTTGAGCATCACTAATCAAATAATAGGGCTGCATATTAGGCCATATTATATGTCCCTATAAATGCATAATTTATTTGCTTACTTATTTCATAAAATTTATGTAACCTTTATTTAACAAAATTAATACACGCAGTGACTGTTTTGCATGGGGGATGCATAGTGTGGTACATGGCTTGGCATTTTTCGGGATATACCCTGGCTGTTAGCTTGACCTTAGCCCTTCCTATCTTGTCAGATAATGTATTTCAGTATACATTGATTAGGTCTGTTTGGTATTATCACCACTAGTAGATTTACAGTTCTAATTTCTACACCTTTACACATTAACAAATGTGATTTTGTGGAATGATGTGCTGTATAGGAGCGTAGGTAAAGGTAAAGGGACCCCTGACCGTTAGGTCCAGTCACATGGGAGTTGTAGGCCAAAAATATCTGGAGGGGCGAGGTTGAGGAAGACTGTTATAAGCTATGGGCTCTTTAGCACATAGGATAAGCCTTAACAGCTTAATATTACAGTATAAAGGTGAAAGCAGCAACCCAGTGTACAGTTATTGATTCCCATTGACATAAGAGCGATTTAAGCAGTATAGCTGTGTACAGGCGAGCAGCCAATGAGACATACATGAATTGAGAGATAAATGCTAACTGACTTAAGTGGAACGGGAGAATTATATGGCGTATTACATGAAATGTGAAATTAGCTTGACAGAAACAAACCATATACTGCTTTTTAGCTATTACAATTAACTGAACTTAAATGATTAATATAGATTCTATTTTCATCCTAGCTATCATTTATATATCTGGTAACATGCACCTAACAGTTGCTAACAGTAGGATAATGTCCTTAACAGACAGAACTGTGGGTACAGACTGAAAGACATCAAGGAGAAACATGAAAGTGTGTCATTAAATCTTAACTTATTTAATAAATGCTCCAAGTGTGTTTATGGTTTTTAAAGAAGTTTTTTGTTATTTACCCGATGCTGATTTTACCACATGCCTGTACCTTGTGTGTGGATCATATAAGACTAAGCTATCCTGAAGCAGTTTGGTTACCCCTAGGCTCCTATACAGGGACACGGGTAGCGCTGTGGTCTAAACCACAATAAACAGAACTGATTTGCTAATGAGTGAACTTTTGGTTTAATAGCAGATTGTACTCACTTTGAAATGAGACACCAGTTCTCAAAGTTGTTTTTATAGTAGTGCCAAACTCCTGATCAAACCAAACGTGTTTGGTTTACAAATGAAACAGTCATCCAGAATCAACTTACTGAGACAGTCATACGCAAGCAGTGGGATTGGGGCAAATAATAATAATAATGATTGTTTCCTGCTGACAAAATCAGTTGATTCTTCTTTTAAAACTACAAAGAGAAAGATAGACATTTGCTGAGAAAGGCAAGAGCATGGCCTTTCTCAGAAAAGTGTGGACGATTTCAAAATTCATTGCATTGTTAGACCACAAGCAATGCAAACACTTAATAATATATTTTCAAGACTAAATACTTTATAACACTACATAATAATAATAATAATAATAATAATAATAATAATTTATTATTTGTACCCCGCCCATCTGGCTGGGTCTCCCCAGCCACTCTGGGCGGCTTCCACCAAACATTAAAATACATTTAAAATATCACAGTTTAAAAACTTCCCTAAACTACAGGTGTGAACATCAAGCCATTGATCCCTATGTAGGAATTCTATATTTTATGTCACAGGAGCTATTTACACAAATACTGGTGCATTCAAATTTGCATCAGAAATTCAGTTGTTTATCAAAGTATATATAGAATTCTCACATTCTGAAAATTGACTTAGTTATCCAGTGATCAGCTGAAGCAAAGCATTCAATAGTCACATCAAATGAATATTAGATCTGAGAGCAGAAAGTCAAGTATCTCATCTACAGCTCAAACACTGGCAGAAAACCACACATGCAGCAATCACACCTCCAGACATTTTAGGCCACACCCCCAAATCATTCCCCACCATGGGATATAATGGGCAGAGGCTGGTGGAAGTTGAAGTCCTAACAAACTTGGAGGGCATCAGATTGGGGAAGACTAAGCTGAGAAGAAAAAGAACATGTACCGCTTCATAAAGTGATATTTTCATCAGTTTTGTTTCAGCATTTAAAAAGTTCAAAAAAGTATTTGGGAACATGAACACTTTTTTCTTTTCTATACCAAGTACCTGGGAGTAAGTCCTATCCAACTCAGTTGGACTTAGTTCTCATCCAGACATGTATAGAATTTCTCTATTTATTCCAGGAAAAGATGGCAAAGCTCTGTTCTGTGAGTAGAACTCCACTCATGAGTCTCATAGGTTGAAGGGCATTAACTCAGTGGTGGGGCCCCTGCAGAAAGTCTCAGGTTCACTCCATGGCATTTCCAGGTAAAGCTAGAAAATGGAGCTGAATGACGCACAGGAGAGTCACTGCTAGTCATTGTAGACCTGTAGTCCTGGACATCGGACAACCCTCCCAAGATGTCATGTGGGTGGGGAGAAAAGGAGAAAGAGTTTGTTTTGGTTTGGGACGATTTACCTGTTTTGGGAGGGTGGTTTGCTTTCATTTGTGTACATGTGTGTGTTTTATTTCGTGTTGGTGTATGTGTAGGTGATTTGTCCATTTTGGAGAGGATTTTGAGCACCATCAGCTGGGTATTCTGTGGTGCCCATGACAGCATGTTAGATTTCCAAATGTGTCCATGGGCCCAACAAGTGTGGGTCTCCTGGTGCAGGCAATATTGAGCCAATTGGAGCAATGGGCTAATAGAAGATAAATTCCTGTCTTCCTATGATCCAACCTTGTTTGTTTTATATCAGAGAGTTCTGAAATTAGAAAATGTTGTGATACATTTGATCATGTCATTCACAGTTCTGACGTAAGTTTTCCATTTTTGTTTCTAACAATTTATTATTGTTATTATTTTATTGTAGGAAATAGCATATTACATTCGGCGGCAGACAGTGTAACCAGTGCAGTACAGAAGGCAAGTCAAGCTTTGAATGAGCGTGGTGAAAGGTTAGGTCGAGCAGAGGAAAAGACAGAGGATATGAAGAACAGTGCCCAGCAGTTTGCAGAAACTGCACACAAGGTATGAAATTAATAAAATACAGCTTAAGGAAAAGGAAAATAAATCCTTTATGTGGTAATAACTGCTATGAGAAGCAGGTTGCTAGGAAACTTCTAATATTAATATGCAACATTGTTTTCACATATTGTTGTCAACTGTTTAATCTCATCAAAAGGTACCAAACCCTTGTTGATAAATGCTGGCAAAGGGGCATATTCTGATTTGGTAAGCTAGCGCTGGTATTTGTTTCTTTGTTTGAAAAATATGCAGCCCACACTTCTAGTGCCTGCACATTGAGGTAGCGCAGGGGTGTTTTACAACAATTAAGTAAATCAAATAAAGCACAACATTCCATAAAATGATGTAATACAACAGAGATGGGTTCAGAGCTGCAAATTAACAAAACATACAATTATAAAGTTCCCCAAATATTTTAGATTTAAAAATCACAATGACAGCCAACGCTTTTCATCTGACAAGCTTCTCACTGCTAGCATGTACAAAGCAACCTCATAAATAACAAACATATCTTTATCAGCCAGCAACCATCTAATTTTGAAATCACCTGTTTGACCTTCTAAAAAAATTCTGGAATGAATAGAAGGATCTGCTCCTAGGTAATTGTATGAAGGGCAATAAAGAACATAGTACAGTCATACCTCGAGTTACGCATGCTTCAGGATGTGTACGACACAGGTTACGAACGCGCTGAACCCGGAAGTAACGGAACGCGTTCGGCGGTTCGCGCATGCGCAGAAGCACCGAATCATGTTGCGGACATGCGCAGGCGCGGCGCTTCAGGTTAAGAACGTCACGGGTTACGAACGGGGCTCCAGAACAGATCCCGTTCTTAAACACAGGTACACAGTATCTCCATCTGACCTCATCCATTTACACAAAAATGGTCTTTTGTTGGCCTTTTAAAGAATTTATTGGTTAAATATTCTGTTGACATGGTTTGAAAGCTGAGCAGAGTAACACATATCTAACAAGAAAAAAAAGTTCCACAGATTGCAAGCAAAGCATTGCATCAAACTACACAGCAAGACCTAACAAAAAAGGATATGAGGACTTGCATTTGCATTTTCCATCTCCTGTCTTGCTTTGCGATACAGTCAGGACCAGGAGAGGAATGTTGCCACCAGCAGTACAAAATGCGTCCTTTGGATTGCATTGTAGCATTTTTCCTAATATATATTTACACTAAGTCTTGTGCTGCCCTTGGTATTACTGTGGCTATTCCTTACATCTTCCATCATAAAAAAGGAGCTTATATTTCTAACTGTGCCTACAAATACTCTTACTTTTTTACCCGTAGAAGATGGGTGCTCGCTTCACTTTAAAGAATGCATGTTTTTATGCAGAAGTTAATTTCGAACACCATGTTGGTGAAGGTTGATATAAAGCCTTCTCTTAGAATAGCTACCAGCGATTAAAACAAAAGTGGATATCTTGGTCTTTGAATCTTTATCAGTCTAGCAGCAACTTCCACTAACAATTACTAGCAGAGGACTGTCTGGACTATACATACACATATGCTTCTATAAATGGAGTTGGAAGCAGATATAGACCATATAGACCAGATATACCCCACAGCTTGTCTTCCCAGACTTCTGTTGCACTGCATCCATTCAGCCCAAGCACTTCCTGTCCTTGGGGCAAGTCTCTTTTCAAACAAGCCTGATCTGTTAACCTTGCCTGCGATCCAGACTAGCAAGCTCTGTCTTTCCCCACATACCGGTAATTGGCTTCTTTGCTAAGCCTTTTGCTTTCCTTTAAACGCACTTCATAGTGTTCTCAAGACTTGGTATCTCCTGCATTCACAGCCTTTCTCTCATAACTCCCTATTTTAGGCATCGTATCACGCCCCTAGAAACTACAGGAAAATCTTGAAACTTGTCCCTTTAATCCTCATTTATTTATCTTGCATTTATGTTTTTCTGCAACATTCGGAACTGAATACTAATGAGCAATACTGAATTCCTGTGTTGCTTTCTCCCACTTTTGAAAGTAGCGAAACAAACTATTTAATCTGGTTTGTGTTTACTTTTAAACTCTTTGAAGTGACTTCACAGAGTCACTGTTGCAAAGTCAATTATTTATACAAGTTGCTGGTTTATGTGCTTTGTTCCCAATACTAATCTGTGCCATGCCTGAAATGTAAAATAATCCTGCACTGGCAAAAATCCTAATGATGACGTCCATTAATGGGTTTTTTTGGTTTGTTTTTTTAAGGATTTAAGTAAATATCTGTGCCATTCAGCACCTTCATTTTTAAGGAACATTTCATAATCCAGTCAAGGATCTCACTTGAAAGATGTGGCACAAATGCTGTGACATTTCGTCAGCTTCTGATATCACTATTAAAATGTTGTGATTAGATGGCTGAGGTGGTGTCCAGGGAGTGGCTACATGTCAAGTTAATTTCTGTATTAAGTGGATAAGATGTGAGGAGAGATGCTTGCTAGCACATCACATGAAAAGGCTTTTCTGTGTGTATCCCAAAATAACCAGATATAAGTGCCAATATGAAAGCTGATATTGAAAGATGCAGCTGTTTTATTGCTATCTAATCGAAAAAGTCTTGAGTGCCGGGGGCAGGGGGGGTGGGATCATTTATTGAAACCCAAGAGATTTGTTGCCGGTCAGTGTCGCCAACAATGGACTGGTACTCTGTTAGCTTCCTATGACACAGGTTTGTTCAATATTCATAAGGATAACTCAAGAGATATGCACTGGTTACCAATTTGCTACTGGGCCAAGTTCAAGTTATTCCTATTAGCATATAAAGCCTTTAACAACTTGGGACCAGCCTAACTCGACCGCTTCAGTCGGTGGAATAGGCACTATTACAGGTGCCATATAAGACCTGTGCCGCATTTGTAAGAACTCGATCATTTCGTGTGGCAGAGCCTACACTTTGGAACTCCCTGCCTATTGAGATTGAGCAAGTGAATTCGCTGATCTCTTTTTGGCACCTGCTAAAAAAAACATTTTCTTTCGACAAGGCTACCCAGGTGCTTTGAAGGTTAAGGTGATTTTAATCTGATTTAGTCCCAACCGACTCCAGCTGCAAAAGGTGAGGCTGCTGAACAGACTCTTGGGCTGAGGCACTGGGGTACTGGTTAGGGTTTTTCATTGTGGGAGGGTTTTGGCTGTTATTGATATTATTATTTTTTGTCAACTTACGGTGTTCATATCTGAGAACACTCCTCCTAGCTTATGCTATGGAGCTATATATAGAGGATCATAATCAAGAGTCTCTGTGTGTTTCCATCTCCCTTGTAGAATGGTCTTAATTGCATTTTTGTATAAATCAAGCTGCAGTTTGTTTTGACATCAGGACCCCTGAACAGTGTTTTGAGCTATCCCTCCAAACTAAGATTGTAAACCGTGGTTTGATTCTGCTTTGGAGGGATCACTCAAGCTACTGTTAGTTCTGTATTTGCAATGAGGAGGGGAGGGGTTTAATATGCTTATATTTCCTTTCAAAGCTTTCTTTAGAAGTTAGATAATCTCATTAACATTGCATGTGATATTTGTAACAAAATAAAATAAAAAATTCCTTCCAGTAGCACCTTAGAGACCAACTAAGTTTGTTCTTGGTAAGAGCTTTCATGTGCATGCACACTTATTCAGATACACTGAAACAGAAGTCACCAGACCCTTAAATATAGTGAGGGAGTGGGGAGGGGTATTACTCAGAAGGCTGGTGGGAGTGGGTGATCAGCTGATAGGTGTGGAAAACCTGTTGACAACTGTTAACGACTGCAATTTTTACAGGGTCTTACAGGGAAAGGCAAGGGATGAGATGGCTAAAGATAGCTTTGTCATGTATAATCAGATAAGAATCCAATGTCTTTGTTCAGACCAGGTGTCTCCATGGTTTTAAGTTTGGTGATTAGTTGCAATTCAGCCACTTCTCTTTCCAGTCTGTTTCTGAAATTCCTTTGTATTAAGACAGCTACTTTGAGATCTTTTATAGAATGTCCTGGGAGATTGAAGTGTTCTCCTACTGGTTTCTCTGTCTTGTGATTCCTGATATCAGATTTATGTCCATTTATCCTTTGGCGTAGGGTTTGGCCTGTTTGTCCAATATAGAGAGCAGAAGGGCACTGTTGACATTTGATTGCATACACAATGTTGGAAGATGAGCAATTAAATAGTCCTGAGATGGTATGTTTGATGTTGTTGGGACCAGTAATGGTGTTGTCTGGGTTTATGTGGCAGCAAAGTTGGCATCTGGGTTTATTGCAGGCTCTGTTACCAGTGTCCATGTTGAGTCCTGTTATTGTGGGTGAGGAGTTGTTTAAGATTGGGTGGCTGTCTGTAGGCGATGAAGGGTCATACCAAGAACAAACTTAGTTGATCTCTAAGGTGCTACTGGAAGGAATTTTTTATTTTATTTTGTTTTGACTATGGCAGACCAACACGGCTACCTACCTGTAACTGTGATATTTATAATTTAGTCTAAATAAAGTAATTTTAAGGTATTTCTTTTTATCTTGGTTTCAACATCTTCACCTTGAAGTGAGTGAAAACAACTAAGTATCTTCCTTCTGTATTGATTATATGGTCTGTGAATGTAGCAAGCAATATAAACTCAGCAGGAGAAAGTTTTATTGGGATTTGCATCCAATATATACATGCTTCCATTTTTTTCTGCAGCACAGGAACTAAGCCTAGTTCATAAATGTCTAGCCATAATTGTAAATAAGTCTTAATGCATCTCTCACTCTCTCACATATTTTCCCTCCAGCTTGCCATGAAGCACAAGTGCTGAAAATGCCTACTGTAAAGATCTTTCCAAGAGGAACTGAAAAGCTCGATTCATCATTTTTTTTACTGGAAATACAACCACATTTCTGCTTTTTTCTACAGTTCATTGAAGCCCAGTTATTCCAGTTACTATGTAGGAAATAAGTTGTATTCCTATATTTTTGTATTGCTAAGCCATTCTGCACTATTACCATATATGTTTTTTATTATTTAAAATAAGAGATGGTGTTAACATGGAAATTGGACCAAAGGACATACTGAACTGCATTGATCTTCAACATCACACTTTCCCCAGTATTAAGAAAGAAGAACTAAAACTACCTACAGGGAAGATTACCAAATGAAAATAAAATCCAAGGAATTTGGTTTACAATTATCTCTTTGAACAATTTTTAGAGCTACAAAGTTTATGCCTTCGATCACTGAGCAAAACGAAATGAATTATTTGCTATGAAAAAGCAGCCTCATTTCTGCCAGTATTAATACTCATATTTTGCATGTGCCATCACCAGCACCACAGTGCAAATCTGGATTTTAGATGTCACCCTGCAGTCAACACTACATTTTCAAAATAACTTCTTTTTTACTGTTCTGATTTATTCTTTGGACTATATAATACCACCTAGAATTCACACTTGAGATGTTAAGACCTAAGGAAACTCTAATGATTAAATTTCTAAATGTCTTTACATTTAGTCTGGAATTTAGCAGTCAAATTATAAAATAGAATTTTCCCTTTGTAAATGACATTTTTTTATAAGAGAGAGAGAGAGAGAGGGAACATTCCAAATCCACATTACAGGAATCATTCCAGCATTTTTATGTGTCCACGAACACTTACTACACTTGCTGAAGCTGCAGTTCTGCTTAATGTTAAGCATCCTTCAATTTTACTGCTTTGAGTAACTTTGGTACATTTATTCCCAACACTACAGCCTCACCATCCTTGGCTAGGAGAAGCTATGGTTGAGCTGCCCTTACATTGAGTGGTTCCCAAGGAGACTCATAATTTTAGAGTAACTAACCTTGCATTTTGTGGAATGCTCACTTGCACACACACAAATTTTGTTGGTTTTGAAGCTTTTGCCATTTGATCTAACAACAAAAGCCTCTTGGTTGAGTTTGGGAACTGGAGCTATGCATTCAGTTCTTGGCACTAGAGCTCAGCATCCAGTATTTAGGGTTCGCAGTTACTCAGTTAGCTTGCAACACTTGATCTATAAGCACATCCATTGCACATAAAGTCAGTTCTGTATGCTTTTTCAGCATCAGTACCAGATCATTCGTACCTATTTCCCTTCAAGAGATGATTAAGTCGTGTGGATCCAACCACACCCTTTCCTCTGATAGCACTGAATATTTGCTAAGCATAGGAAAATATATGCGCAGAAGATGTGAGGGTCTTTCCATGACTCTCCAGAACAACACGCCCCCTCCATAAATTACAGCAAATGTTTCAGGATTTCTGATATATTTTGCATTTTTGCTGAAGTTAGGGGATGATTCGTCACAAAGGCAGCCTGTGGTGCCCTTCACACACAGCAGTGTGGGTACCACCTTTCTGTAATGCTGCCCCATCCAATGGGTTATGTGTCAATAGTGCAGCTCTGTAGGCAGGGCTCATCATAGGGATCTTTCCCACACACCACCAAGTGCCCTGGACAAGTAGTCACATCATTCATAGGCGGTTCCAGCTCTCTGAACTGCATCATGGAAAGCCAGCACCAATGTGGCCATAGCTGAAAAGGACGTCAGTTTGAGATTAGATGAATTTACAATAAACATGAATGAAGTGTTAGGTAATACAGTGTGAATGAAGATGCTGTTTGCAGTTGGCCATATCTGATCGGAGGACTACTGCTAAATTCCAGATTTTCCATTGCTTGTACTGTGACCGTTATTCTGTATGTTATATTTATTTTGCACATATTTTTTATTTTTTGCATTTCAGCTCAATGATAATTTTGGCTTCTTGTCAAATTAGGGCTTGTTTTCAAACTGCCAAGCAACCCCTGGTGATTTTATCACCTTGATGTATCAAAAATTAGATCTTAATTTGTATTTCTGCTATTGAGTAAATTTAAATCTCATGTTGGCTTTATTTTAGGATAATTAGATGCAAATGTGCTGACATCTAGTACTGAAGGTAAACATTATAGTGTTAAAAACGTCCTCCAGGAAATAGTGGTAGTATACAATTCTAGTATTAGATATTTGAGTACACAAAGTATACCGTAATTCAGGTTAATGTTTCATATTCAAGAATGTATTTGTAAAAAGTAACAAGAACCATAGTTTCTTTATCAACTTTTTAAAAGTTCTGCGAAGAATAAAAATCGTGTGTTACTGGACTTCAAACTGTTATATCGGTGAGATCAGTCTTAACAGCCTATTTTTGTGGCTAGCAAAATGTGCATTAATGTGAAAATGTTAACAGAACTTGCTCACTAAATAAGTGATCTTAAGTTTGTTGTGCTTTAACATGCCAAAATTGTAAATTCTTGTTGATATGATATTCTTTCTCAAAAGTCCTAGGGATATTGGGGGGGGGGGGGGAACCACACCATTCTACAATAAATGGGTTCTTTTTTTAATCCTGGTTTTTGTCATTCAATGAAATATGCTGTTCTTCCAGATTATTTGGTGAGAGGAGGCATGACTGTAAATTTAACCTTGTAGAAGGATTTTAGTTATTATTCCATATCTCCTCTTTTGCTCTTAATCCTTTTAGATGACACTTAAGGACGCTTCCAGAAGACCTGCATTTTGAGCATTCATCCTGATAATGTTTGCAGGCAGATTAGACGTGGTTAGATGTTTTAATGAGCATTCACTTTTGTTTGTGAGGAGGCTAGATGATGTCGTGTCCCACCCTTTCTGCTGCTTTTTCCTTTCACTTTCCTTTTTGCAAAAAAAAAAGAAAAAAGAAAATTATATTTTGGGAAGCGGGTTTGATGTGCAATATCTCTAAATCAACTTTAATTGTGCAACTGGAATTTGCTGGTCTGTGGATAACTTATCATCCCAAAATAGTGACTGTCTCAAGGTGCCCCAAGTCTAAAGAGCTCTGTGAAAAGCACATTTTGAACTGGGAGCTCAGCGGTGCCTCCCTCCACCCCTCGGCCACACCAGCAAGGGCTTATTTACACAACTACTTTATGGTGGCTACTGGAACACTTAGCCATGTCCCGCCCCCCTTATTTCCTCCTTTTGTTGCTGGCAGAAGTGCCTAATAAAATATTGCATACTAGAGATCCATAAGGAATCAGCCATTCAAAATAAAGATTTCATGGCTCATACTTGTTGTATATATGCCTTAACTAAATGATTTACACAAAGTTGGCCACTGATTTTCATATGTATTCCAGACAGATAAGATTGCCTACAAAAAATGTGACACTGTTTTGTTGCCTGAAATGTGTGCAGAAGCTGATCGCTGAAGACCGTCATCTTTTGCATCACATCATTCAGAATTGTTTTGGCTTCTTGTCACACCTGTACTGTAAATATTCACATTACTGAAAGGTATATTTACCAATGTGCTACATGCACATTACAAAGTGCTACTGGACCGATCCATCCTCTTGAAGAATAAAAAGCACCATGGCTGTAAACGGTTACGGTGCTCAACTACATTGCTGAATGTTGTGAATGCAAGTTGCAGTTTGTCCCTTCAGTAAATAGCTACTTCTCTCGACAGGGCATAGGAATGTCTAGGCCCTTGGAATGAGATGTTGGCCTTGTACAAAACTATAACCTGGCAAAATAGAATTCATTGTATGTATTGTTCTGTGTGTGATTCACATAACTGTAAAATGACAATTTTGTTTTCATAATAAAAGTTTTAATAAGTATATGAACGATGACCTTTTGCCTTTATATTTCGGGACGTCCCAGCTATTACAAAAGTATTGTGAAAATGCTGGCTTTTGCTGTATGCATAGGAATAGAGGGTAGAATCCAGCTGATGTTTGTCTGCTGGAAAGCAGCAATCAGCTGAATGGAGAAATGGGAGCAGTTTTTGACTATTCCTCTCCCACATCCTCCACCCTACCGCCTCTCAAAATCTCTAGAGAATTGGGGGACCTCTTGAACAGATTTTGGGTGAATGGGGAGCTGGAGCCAGGGGAGGAATTGCTGGAAATGGCCACAGTGGTGGGAAACTTCTGGAGGTGGAGAGGATTTGGGCGCTGCTTGCAGGCTTCCCACAAGCATCCAGTTGGCTGCTGTGAGAACAGCATGCTGGACTGGATAGGCCATTGGCCCAATCAAGCAGGTTCTTCTGTAGGTGCACAGGTAAGCAGACCTGAGCAGGCAGGTAGTGCTAGATTCAAATGAGCATAAGTTCTACAGCAGCAGCAGCATCTACGTTGCAGCTCTTAACTCTCCCACTGGCTTCGTACAAACTTTTTCCAGGCTTTCTTGCCCTTGTGCTTTACAGACCTGGAAAAGCAGCTTCAAGGCCACCTTTCACCATGGAGTGTGAAGGGGGATTGGTTTCACTGATTGCCCATCAGCATTCATTGTGACCGAGCCCATCCCAAAGCTCAAAGGAAGGCTTTTGGAGAATAGTCCGGCAGCGGGGCTCCTAGGGTATTTATTACGAAGCACTTTAAATGTGCTGCTTTTCCTTTCCATTCCCTTCTGTTTCTCCTTTTTGAATAACTGCCTGCAGCGAGCAGTTGTCAGCGTTACCTCTTCTATTCACAGGTAATCACTTGGTTCAGAGTGGTTCTGGCCACCTGCTAGAATGGAGGCTACATCTAAAGAACCCCCTGTACCTTCTCATTTGCAAGGGTTGATTTTAATGGCTGTTATCGGAGTATCTGATTCCAAGGAAAAGGAGCAATGAAACGGCCAGCACTTTTTATTATACTGAAATATATGTATCAAGGGGAACAGCTCCACGCACAGAAACACTCTATTTTTAGCATTGTTGCAAACTTCCATGATAGAAACTCAATGGGCAGAGAGGCAGAGACTATTCAATATTGCTGTGCTTTTGTGGTCTCTAGAGATATACAGAGCAAGCTTGCTTTTTGCTGACTCCCAACCATATCGTTGGCTGCTTTGTGATCTTGCTTGCTAATTCAGACACCTATTGATCGTGGGCCATATGGCAAGATGGAAGTGGACCAATGAAACTGACCCTGAACTAATTGAATACTGTTGTGTCTTATAAATATCTATCAGGTGTGTGTGCTGTACGTGTTTCTTCACCGTCTAGAAGTGAGCTGCTTTTAATTGGATTGCAGAAAGAGCCCCTCAAGCTGCTCCGAGGAATGTACAGAGCTGAGCGTGCCAAGAAACTAATTCTCCTGTGCTTGGTCTTCTTTCTCCCTAAGGTGGTGATCTACGGTGCGCTATGTTGAGCATTTTTCTTGCTATTGTTGCCTTGTTCTGGAGAGATGACTTGGGTTCTAGTCGGAAATACAGTCCTAACTAGAAAAGAGAAGCAAAAGTACAGTAACACTAGGTCCAGTATGGTTGTGTTCATGTATAAAATAGGTGCTAAAGTTTGCTTGCTAAGTGTGCAATCCTCACAGCTGCTTCCCAGTATGGCTTAAAAAAGCAGTGTGCCTCCCGTGCATCTTCAGTCCTGCTTAGCATGTTGCTTGAAGTGAACTGGGGGAAGGAAGATTGCTGTTCCAGCCTAGAACTGGTGCAAATATTTGACCCAGGTCAAATTTACATCAGCAGTCATAAATTTGACACACATAGGACATCAGTGTTAATCTCATGAGTCCTGCCTTGACCCCCGCCCCCCAATGGGGCACCTTTGGGATTTTTTAGAAGACATTATTGTACTTCAAAAAATCCATTACTGTATGTTAAAAAATGTGTTTCCTAGTAGTACGGGAATAAAAATAGCATTGCGTGCAATCCACTAATCTTATTTTAAGCGATTTTAAGCAAGGCTGTTTCAGTCACTACCTTCTGTTGCTGAGGAGTATTGTGTACATTGAACACTGCACCTGTCAAATAATGGCAGTCACTGAAGGATCGATCCAGCCATTTTCTAGAAGTGTGTGTTTCTTTGTAGACATCCAACTGCTGTCAGCTGTAATGGTGAAAAAGAAGGCAGTCATTTTTTTATGGTAGCAGCCAGTCCCCACCCACAAAATCAAGAAGTGTCTCAGAAGAGGGCTTTCTGAGGAACACAAAATGGAGGCCTTTCCAGTTCTTGCCTCCAGAAACGATCTTACCTCACTTCCAGTGTATCACAGAAACAAAGTTGTCAACTTTCTAGTGGGTGGATTTAGTTCACCCCTTGTTTCATAGAGTGGGCTAAGAATGCCCTTTAGACATGTGGCACATATTCAGTATGGCTTATACAGGCATTGGCTTGTGGTTCTCCTTGAAAACCAATGTTTTCTCCTTTAGTCCAGGTGTGGGGGAGCTTTGGCCTTCCAGATATTGCTTAACTACAGCTCCCATTAGCCCCCAGCAAAGTGTGGCCAATAACCAAAGATGACAGGGTTTAAAAATTGCATGCACACGAAAGCTTATACCCAGAAAAAACTTAGTTGGTCTCTAAGGTGCTCCTGGACAATTTTTTATTGTTTTATTTATTTCGACTGCGTCAGACCAACACGGCTACCTACCTGGATCTACAAAGATGACAGGAATTGTAGTTCAGCAACATAAGGAGAACCAAAGGTGCCCCACACCTCCTGTTGCCCATCACGTGTGAAATCAACAAAACTGGACCCTATGCAAAGCAAATGTATTTCCAGTTTCTGTCAACCAGAAGATAATTTGCACTATGTATTCCTGCAGTTTTCATGAGTCTGTTCTTATGAACATACTGTAGTTGAGCTTTTAGAGCTCCGCTATCTTTAGCTCTTCCAAAATTCGTGACAATGAATTCGTACAAGCTAATTGTGCATGAAAAATGCTTCCTCTTAACATTAAGTCCAGCGACGGTTCACTTTATCCAGCATTTCCTTGTTCCTGTGTACAGTATTAATCATTTGGGGCCAGATTCAACAAAACAGTTGAACTCCCAAAATCATATATGGGAGGATGAAATAATTCTGTCTGGGGTGAGAGATTTATCAAAAAGCATGTGGCATATTTCCCCCCTCCATGTTTTGAATTTTTGTACTCCTTTTCTAAACGTCGTGTTTCTCCCAAGTATTTACATTTCATCTTCCCCAAATAATTTGTGATTATTCTCACAATACTTTTGTGCTGCTAAATTTGAGCATTAAAGACGCAGGGAGGAATTCAATGTCACACCCCTTTATTTATTTATTTATTTATTTTGCAGTACATTTTAGATTACATTTTGTACAATATATCAATACAACACAATAATCCATATAAAACATATACATATGCATATGCATATACTGGTAGTAGTATGTTAATATATTAACAATTTTTCTTATATACTGCCTTTTCCGTTTCTTTTCCCATATTTATTTCTTTCCCTGTGTCTTCCCTCCACCCGTGTGTGACTTCCTTATTGATTTTATATGATCTTCATATTGAGTTCATGTTTCTATATCTTAATTTTCATTTTTGTATGATTACATTGCGTAACTTGGTCTATCTTAACTTTATGAGCTCAATTATACATATCAATAAATTCTTATTGGTGCATCTTTCATTCATATATTCATTCTTGCTTGAGATTTTGATTAAATGTCACACTCCTATTATTGTTCCATCGGCAGAAGCATTGTGTCCCAGAGGGTCCCCCAACTCTGAAATCTCCAGATAGGGCTGTATACAAATTTAATTAAATAACAACAACTCTTGGGAGCAGCTTTTTGGGTAAGGGAGGTCTTTGTGGGCAGAGGGGATCGGGGGGAAAGCCCCCCCCCCCATTTGTGCAAGTGGAAACACTTTTAATTAAGACAGAGTCACCATTGAATTCCTCCTAAGAACATGATTAGTCCATTTGATCTGTCTGCCTGGTGAAATGAACACTCCCAACTACTGCTTGGATGAGCCGCCTCTGGCCATCACTGTTGGCATACAACTCCCATCATTCCTGAACATTGGCCATGCTGACAGAGGCTGATGGGAACTGGAGTCCAACAACATCATGAGGGCCACAGGTTCCCCATCACTGTTTGACAGGATTTTAGTACCAAATATTTCTACTGAGCATCAACCAATGCAAGATTAATGGTTTGGGATCCCTGGGTTCTTTTTCCTAGCACAATCTGAGTCTGGGAACGGTGAGCACCTTAACCCTTGAGGGGGCAAATTACTTTCTCCGCCTGTATTCCATAACATTTTCATTCCAAAGGACGCAGCAACCTTTCCTGTGACACTGTTGCATAGCAAAGCAGAACATAATAAATACGCCGTCTGCAGCCTTGCGTGCAGGTCTGATTTGTTTCCCACATGCTATCCCTCAGCCTCTGAGACGAGCTGCAAACAGGTCTGTTAAAAGCCGCAGCACTCTCAACCCTCTTGACAGCTACTATTCTTCACTGAGGCTGTGAACAATTGTGGAGCTGTCGGTGTCTGACTGAAATAATAGCTGTACATACAGGATCATTTGTAAGACAGATGGCTCAGGCAGGTACAATTTATCTGCCAACGGCACCTTCATCACTCCAAGCCCTTCCCTACAGGAGGAAAGTGTTGCAGAAATATTCAACCTCACTAATTACCACCTAGCATTAGCAAGGATTCATCAACGTTCCGTCTTCCTAGGTTAGGCATCTCCAGAGTCCCAATGCTGGATGGGGAAGAGGAATGGACAGACAGCCACAGCTGGGAACGTGTTTGGTTTTACTTTCACATGTCAAATTAATTCCTCTCTTCGAGTTTTTTGTTGCCCCCTCTTGACAAGGCAGTGCAATTGGCTGAGATGGTTTAAAGGTTCCTCCAGTGTCCAGAATCTTGTCCTTCTAAGATGCCCAACCCTCTGAGCCCTTCATGTTTCACAGTGTGGGTGGGATCCTGATTACCAGGCATGCAACTTTTGCCATTGACGGATGCTTCTAGGAATAAAATGTCATTCTCTAGAGGATGATCTAAAGGGCATCTTTTTTTTAGCCCACTCGGCTTTTGTAGTGATGTTCTTTTCAATGACCCATAGTTAAGCCAATAGTTTCTTTTCTCAGACATATTGGGTGATGCTCTGTTTTACTCAAGAGTAAATTAATGAATATGACTTAAGTTACATCCAATCATTTTAATGGATCAACTGTGAGAAAAATGTAGCTCAATATCACCCATTGTGTATAGGGGCAAAAATTTACATAAGAAAAAATGAAGTGAAATATATTCTCATTCTCCAAAGTGGAGAAAATGCTAAAGCCCCCCCCCCCCCCCCGCTACATCTATGGCAGAGTTTCTCAAACTTGGGCCCCAACTGTTGTTGGACTGCAAATACTGTACCATCATCCCTAGTTAGCAGCACCATTGTTCAGGGATGATGGGAATTGTTCAGGGATGATGCATGCCATCAAAGCAAATGCACTCCCTAACACCCACCACATATTGCCATGATAACATGAGGTCTGGCAGAACTGAAGGGTGCTTTCATCCTTCCTGCTACTGCCACTTTGGCCTCCCCTCCTCCCACCCCACCCAAACATACCTGAGGCATTTCCCTCCCACCTATCCAGGTTCTCTTCTGGTTTTATAATCCAGCGGAGACAGGGCTTTCAAACTGACCTGGTATGCGTTCTCGCATACAGCCACGCCAGCCACTCGTCTATAGGTGTTGTATGGAGGAACATGCTTAGAACTGTGGCAACATTAGAGATGGAGAAGTGGCTACAGGTATAGCCCCAAATGGGCCTCAAGCAAGTGAAGGGGTGGGGGTGGGAGTTAGCCCCTCTCTGAGAAGGAAGAAGTTGGAGTGCCTCTTATCTTCAAGGTGTACAGTCTTTCTGAGTGTTGTTATTAACCTTTAAAAGAAAGCAGTTGTACCCCATATGCCCAGTCCCTCAACACACACCTTGCACTTCCTAGAAGGCCTTCAGAGCAGTGCAATGCAATAATGATGTTACATTGCTATGGTGCCTCCCCGTCAAGGGGGGGGGGGCAAGCCAGCTTTAATGCTCAGTTCAACAAACTCATCCAAACTCTTGAGACAGTAGGAATGTAGTTGTCTTACAAGATTTTATTTTAATCCAGTGAGCTCCACTTATCTGAGAATATACTTCCATATTGATCTGTTTTCCACAGAGCCTTCCCATGTCTTTCCAACGACCCTCTCCCACCCTGAAATAAGCTTTTTGTGTTCTGTTAAACCTTTCATCAGGCACTAACCTGCCTAAGTAATGTAAAGTTCATGTTTTCCAAGAGACACAGAGTGAGGATTTTCCTGGATATAATTTTTAATGCCATCAAAACAGATCCTAAGCCTTTCTTAATTAGCTTTAAGCTTTTAAACGTGTCATGAGTGCCTGCGCTCACCAGCTTTTCTCGTTCTGTGCCATAGAAACACAATTTGGTCTTACTCAGATAGTCAGAGTACGCCAAACGTTTGTATCCTCTGGAGATGTTGCAAGCATGGTCACAAGATGAGAATCAGTGCACCTCACAAAAACTGTATTATCTCAAATACTTTACAGAAAGAAAACCTAACAAAGAAATCAAGTGGCAGAAAAGATGTTAATGTTTATCTCTAGAAACAAAATGTTCCCGCTTGGATAAATGGAAATTTCAACATCAACCACTTCCACTTTTTAAATCTAATATACCTACAGTTGATAAACAGCCACCCACTAAGGCTTTATAAGTTTATCCACAATGTCTAAAAGAACAAAAGTTTACATTTACAATTGTGGAAGAAGAATAAATAAAGCTAATTGGAAAGTCAGAAAAATCTTCTACGTTTATATTGGACTGTTGAGGAAATGAGTCCTCTTGAACTCCAGCAGGGGCCTCAAACTGGAACAAAACTAACTAAGTCAGGTTCTTCATCTGACTTAGTTAAAGATCCTGACATGGTGAAGATTGAGAAGGCAGTCCACTGGGTAAGATTATTTCCCTTCTAAAAAACCTTGAGAGAAAACTTAAGGCAAAGCAATTTCCCTTCCAATGATTCTCTCTCTCCCCCCATTGCTTCCAGAATATATCTAAACAATTCCTCTGCTCACTTTTTAAAATGCTCTCCTGAGCAAATGCCTGCCCTTTAAGCTACTTTATTGACACCAAGAGACTAACTGGCTCTTGTTTCTGGTTATGGCTACTTTGATTTCAGCTCCCTCCTGCAGTTTAGGAGCCAAAAAAATTAATGATCTGCTGACTAATTGCCTGGCCTCCTGAGAGTCACTTGCTCTAAAATGGCTCTAACAAACCATCTGTTCCCCAGCAAAACACTCTATTAGGGACACAGTAAGTTCATAAGCCAATAAATCTGAAAGGGAAATTTCCTCCTACCGACATTTTGTTGGGTAACATAACATAACAAAACCAAACAAAAATAGTAGACATACTTTTGGTGTTAAATTGGTTTGACATCTGTTTGCCTCCCCGTACATTTCCGAGCACAATTCAAAGTGTTGGTGCTGACCTTTAAAGCCCTAAATGGCCTCAGCCCAGTATACCTGAAGGAGCATCTCCATCCCCATCGTTCAGCCCAGACACAGAGATCTGGCTCCGAGGGCCTTCTGGCAGTTCCCTCACTGCATGAAGTGAAGTTACAGGGAACCAGGCAGAGGGCCTTCTCAGTAGTGGCATCCGCCCTAGGGAAGTTTTTAATGTTTGATGTTTTATTGTGATTTTAATTCTGTTGGCTGGGGAAACCCAACCAGGTGGGCAGGGTGTGTGTGTGTAAATATTGAAATGAGTGTTTCAGGACCAGGACATTCGCAGGGAAACCAAAATGGTTGTTTACAAAGCTATTTTACTACCAACCTTACTGTATGCTTGTGAAACATGGACCACTTATAAACACCATCTCCAGCTCGAAATATTCCATCAACGGTGTCTCCGAAAAATTTTACACATACTTGGGAAGACAGGAAAACTAATATCAGTGTACTGGAAGAAGCAAAGATCACCAGTGTTGAAGCAATGATTCTTCAACATCAACTTTGTTGGACTGGTCATGTTGTGTGGATGCCTGATGATCGTCTTCCAAAGCAACTACTCTATTCCAAACTTAAAAATGGAAAGTGTAATGCTGGTGCTCAACAAAAGAGGTTTAAAGACTCTCTCAAGGCAAATCTAAAAAAGTGTAGTATCAACACTGACAACTGGGAAACACTGACCTGTGAGCGCTCCAGTTGGAGAACAGCCTTTACCAAAGGTGTCATGGGCTTTGAAGGCACTCAAACTCAGGACGCAAGGGGAAAACGTGCTAAGAGGAAGGCACGCTTGGCAAATCCACACCGTGATCAACTCCCGCCCGGAAACCAATATCCCCACTGTGGAAGGACATGTGGATCCAGAATTGGCCTCCACAGTCACTTATGGACTCATTGTTAAAACTGTGTTTATGGAAGACAACCTTATTCGGCTACGAGTGATCGCCAAAGGAAGAAGAAGAAGAAGAAGAAGAAGAAATAAATATTTCCTTTCTGCAGAAAACCCTGGGAACTGGAGTTCTATGAACAGGAGTAGAATATACACATGTATTTTTTTAAAAAAAATTCAAAATGTCAAAATACAAAGAAAGATATAACTCTGGGGGACATGGTCTATTTAAACTGAAACAAATATGTAAATATGAAGGGAAACTATGTGATCAGGAATGTTCTTTTGTTTAACTTCTTTCCATGCTGCTTAATGCATGTAAGGTTCATATTCTCCAACATTTCTCCAATGAAAATAGGGACGTCCCATTCCACAATGATCATTTTACTATTATACCCCACACATCTTACTGGGTTGCCCCAGCCACTCTGGGCAACTTCCAACATATATTAAAATATAATAAAACATTAAACATTAAAAACAAAGTTCCCTGTGCAGAATTGCCTTCAGACTGCTTGGAGGTCTGATAACTCCATGCCCTCCAACATTTCTCCAATGAAAATAGGGATATCCTAAGGAAAAGTGGGACATTCGGGGGTCAAATCAGAAACCAGGCAGCTTTTCTAAATCAGGGACGTCCCTGGAAAATAGGGACACTTGGAGGGTCTGTATTCTGAAATGTCCTTGTGAACTGGAATCCTGAGCAAGCATACACACCACAATTTAAAGAGCACACACACACACACACCGAAGAATCCTGGGAACTGCAGCTTACCACTCACAGAACTAGAATTCCCAGCATGCTTAACAAATTGCAGCTCCAATTACAGTGGTACCTCGGTTTTCAAGTGTCTCGGAAGCCAAATGTTTCAGTTTTTGAACGCCGAAAACCCGGAAGCATTTGCTTCCATTTTCGAACGCTTTTTGGAAGTTGAACGGCTTCCGCTGCATTTTTTCCCCAATTGACTTTGCCGACCGCCCTTTGGGCCTTGGCTGTCAAATGTTTTGGAAGTTGAGCGGTCTTCCGGAACGGATTTCATTTGACAACCAAGGTACCACTGTATTATTATTTGGGAATGGGAGAGGGAATGTGCATTAAACGTACAGTATGTACACAGTCTTGTTGTCCTTACAAATACAAGGTGTAGTTCAATAGACTTTGTTAAGAAGTTATTCCACTAATGCCTTCTTCCCAATTCCTTCCTACATTCTCTCCAGACCCCTGCACTCTGCCCCATTTCCTCCTGATTCCTCTTCAAGACAACGTCTAGTCAACTGAACTGATTATCTGGCCAAATGCAACACAACCTTTTGCTCCAAGGGAATCCTGCCCTGTTAAATCATTACAATTAATACGGCCAATATTTTCTTTGAATGACCTGCATTGAGATGTTGGGTGGCATAAGAACACTTCTGGCTTAAACAGCCTGCTGGCTTAAGCTCAAACAAACTTTGCCATCAGGAAGGTCTGTAAATCAAGACTTGTCCTAGGTTAATGTATCTTCATGTATGCACTTGTTCTTGCAACAAGTCCCGAACTTAGGCACTGTCAGGTAGAGATCCAGCTTGAGCACCACCGTTCAGATCTGTTCAAAGGAACAATTGCAGGGAGCTCAACCAGATCCAGGGACAGCTCCAGAGCATGGCATGACTGGGCATTTGCCAAAGCCCTAAACCCCACTGACCTAATGGGGCTACCACCTCCACTTTGCATGAAGATCAGATGCAGCCAAAGATAATTCTCAGCTTGCAGTTCCTGCACCTTCCAGTTTTGGTGGGCCCACCCAGCGTGCTATCCCTCAGAATCCTCAAACTCCTGGAGCCAGAACTGGCCAAAGTGCAGCAAACAGACTAGAGTGAGGCATGCAATATTCCTGGGTTTCTAGTAAGGCTTCCCAATCAGGCTTCTCCATTTTCCTGAGCAAACTTTTGGCCCTTTTAACATGATAGCTTCCTTTCTTAGCTACACCTCACCTTGCTTACTCCCATCTTGGCTGAGGCCATCAAAACTCTTAAGATCATATCTCCACCACCCCCGCCCCACCCCCCAATTCACTGAGAAGAACACGTAAGCTCCGATTTGTCAGTGCCAGAGAAATGGCGCCTCATATTTTCTGTCTGGTTAAAATCCACTCTCTTCATGGACCAATCTTATTGTGCGAACTAGGCTTCTGGGTTACAGACAGGCCTCAGGAATAAAATATGGTACAACGTTGGGTTTATCTTTGGTGTCGTGGTAATGCACACAGAAAAGGATACATGTTTAAATTAGCAGCAGTTAACGCAGGACTGCACATTATGAATGGAGCTTGTTTGTCTTACAAATGTACAGATGCACTTTCAAAAATGGGGTAACTCAACTTCCCTGCTGCTCTGTGTCATTCAGCGGACCCCATATGTTTTCTCAAAAAAATAATGTGGAAGCCTTTCCATTTATTTTAGCACACTCTTAATTACTTTTTAATTGCAGCAGCTGTTTTTGATGTGCACTAGGCAGAGTAGATCAATCTCCCCCTCATACATATTTCCCTTTTCCTTATGTTCTGAAGATTCCCACCACACATCATTATTTTGCTGCGCTAGAACTAAGAATCGTTGGCCGACACTTCCCTGTAATATCCAAAAAGCCCAGATGAGCCACTGCTATGAAAACACAGTGAGAGGAAAACTAAAAGAGATGAACCACATTGAATAAACATCCCATGGCATCTATCATCTCCATGGCATTTAAAAAAAATATACAGGCAAAATATGATATGCAGGCAGGCCTTTTTTCCAGCCAGAACTCGGTGGACCTCAGTTCCGATATCGCTCAGGTGGGCGCCATTGCCATTCTAAGAGAACAAGGGAGACGTTCGTGATGAGTTCTGGCACCCATTTTTCTAGGAAAATAGCACTGTCTGCAGGTATACCTATAACAAGTATAACAGTGCTATTCTAAAACATGTTAACTTAGAAGAAAGTATGTGCAGGATTGTAGCCAAGTTGAGCATTCCTACAGGATTCTGCTGCCACTTCCTAAGCTGTGGCCAAAACAGGAGGTGGGAATGAGTTATCCTACCACTCGCCCCCCCCCTACCACTGATCACAGTGGGAGGGACTTAACTATGCCAGCTCCAGGGCTGTTGTAGTTTAAGAACCTTTCTGGGTGTGTTGAGGATGGCTTGGTTAGAATCATGCAGTACAGCAGCCTCCCCCCACAGGACCCGTTTTGATACCACCATCCCACCTGCAAAGCACAACTGCCACTCTGCATCACCCAAAATATGTGAAGGGGTGCATCATCAAATGGGAGGATGCAGAGGAGACAACTTTGCATGGAATTTGAAAGTGTGTGTGTGTGTGTGTGTGTGTGTGTGTGTGTATGCAAATTTAGAAATAATTACCATAATGTGAATTGAAATACCATACGTAGTGAGGAAGCTCCATCGCCAAAGCTCAGTAGTGGAGGTTTGCATACAGAAGGGTCCAGGTTCAATCCCCAGCATCTCCAGGTAGAGAAAAGAGCCACTCTAGCCTGGAAGCCTGGAGAGCAGCTGCGAATCTGTGTGAACAATATTGGGCTAGATGGACCAAAGGACTGACGCCATATGTGACGGATTGGCCCTAGGGTGGAGGAGGTATTACATCCCAGCACAGAAGGAGTTAAACCTTCATCTTGACAGACAGTTCATCCTTTAGGGGCAGGATGGTCCCTGGTTTAAAAGGTTTAAAAGGAGGGAAGAGAAGAGGGTTGAGAAGAGGGAGGGTGTGTGTGGAGACAGGGAAGAAGAGGGGTGTGGGGCCAGGATAGTGGTGGTTAGGCTAGGATAGGATGAAGATCAGTCGGTTATACTGAAAGAGTTTATACTTTAGATGTAAGCTGATGAACTATTGAAATACTTGAAACATGATGTTCTGAAAGAAATAAAGACTTGTTTTTGTTGAGAAGAGAAAAGAGTCATTTATTTGGTCCAGCGATATATGGAGGCTCATGAGGAGGTGAACTCAGGCAAAAGACAAAACTGACCTGCAGGGTGATAGTTTGTGTCTTGGAGTTTCACTCAGGAGGGGCAAAAGGGCAGAAACCTTGGTAAGGCTACACAGTTGCTAAAAGGGTTTAGCTAACTGACGCAGTGGGGGGATCTAATGAGAGAGAGCCCCAGAACTGACAGCTGAGAGGTATTCTTAACCCAGGAGCCCAGAGCAAAATATATACGTATATAACAGGCCACGACAGCTGGACAAGAGAACCCCATTACTAAGTTATCCCTAGTTATAATAAAAGGGGATTATCCACACAGACAGACCTCAAGGCATCGAGGTGGGGTGAATAGAAAAAGTGACTTGGAACACCTCAGAAGTAATACACTTAGTAACAGTGGGGTAGTTGGCAGGGAGGTTCGTTGCACCATACAAGGCAACTCCCTGGGTTCCTATGATCAGATGGCCTGTGTGCTTGCTCAGTTTGCTGTCTGGGTGTTAAGGAGCTGGTGGGTAACCTCAGAGCTCCTGAGCTCCCTGGGTAGCTCAGTTGGTTACAGCATGGTGCTGATAATGTCACGGTTGCAGGTTTGATCACCATATGGGACGGTTGCATATTCCTGCATTGCAAGGGGTTGGACAAGATGATCCTCAGGGTCCCTTCCAACTTTATGATTCCATAAAAACAAGATTCAGTCCAACAGCCTTTCGCATAGAGGACTGCACCCTCTAAAGCAGAACTCATGGCCACCTGACGCATGCATCATGAACAAGGAATGGGCATGCATGCGTCTTCCAGAGCTCCTCAATATCCCTGATAATAGCACTTTCAGTTCCTGTGTTCAATTCCACCATGCCTCTTGCTTGCTTGTTTCTTAACTGGCAGGCATAGATGCCCCCCCCCCTCCTCCAAATCCCAGCTCTCTTATTGTATTTACCAGGTGGCTTACTTTCTGGTGTCACGTCAGTTAAAAGCACAACAAAATAGCAGGCAATCTCATGGTTTTGTTCTATTATTAGAATGCAATTACCATCTGGTGTTGTGCTGCTGGGAAGTGTTATTTTTCTGTGTCAGCAAACAAAAAAAAAGTGTAGCAATTTGGTGAACACTCCGAGGTTAATGCTCAGAAGCAGAGAAATGGTTGCAATGATATCTTCTTGAGCCAAGAAAAATGCTTGCATGACTGCAGATTCCCTGGCAAGGAAAGATAACCCAGTAGCTGGTGAGCTTGTCTGTTTTCTGTTTTGCTGCTAGCAATGAAAAGCAAGAGAAGTTTCTGGCATGGAAAAATCACCCGCATTCGGGCTGGAGTGTTCAGCTGAGGTTTATAAACTTCAAGCTGGTTTTCTGGAAAACATGGAGGGAATTGTAATTGGTTCTTACCAAATGCTTACCAAAACATGTAGGAATGGATACATTGTTCAGTTATTATCCTTCCTTGTTCATATTAGTGAGATCAGCAGAGTGCCATCCTTTGCGGCTTAAACCTGGAAGCTAAGACAACCCATTTCTCATTTCTTCTATTTTTAACAGATTTCTCCCCCTTAAAAACAGCCATCACACACACAGTATTTCGTGAAGATGTAAAAGTAGTATTTGCTTACATAGTCTAGGAGAGGACCTACACTAATGGTTTATAATGTTAAGGAAGGGTTGAGTTAAGGAATGGTTTTCATAATGTAGATAGACACATGGCGTTCTACTTTTAATGTTCATAATGTGTTATTAAAATGTGACACCAGAGGGCGCTGTAGAGCAACCAGGAGCCAGCAGTACAAAACAGTGTTTTTACAAAGAAAACATGTAAGAAACGTTTTAGAACAATATATCTAACATTGTTCTAATAACGTTAAATAGGTCAGTGTAGATCCAGCTCAGGTCTCGAAGCATCAATTACAGTAGCAAAATGAAGGCAGATTTATAACTACTATCTAAATTACAAAAGCAGAGCTCAGACATGCATGTGTTGAAATCATGAGGGAGGGAGAAAGAGAGAGAAATAGAGAGAAAGGAAGGAAGGAAGGAAGGAAGGAAGGAAGGAAGGAAGGAAGGAAGGAAGGAGCCCAGACAGGAAGGAAGTATGCAGTATTACAGCTTCCTGCCAAGGCAGACAAAGGAAGCAATCTCACAGGGTTCTCTCTAGGAAATTTTACAGGAAAGCTCTCTGAGCCTCAGCCACTTCATGTGCCCATCTGGCAAAGCCTGAATTGTTTGTCTGGCTACAATAATGTCCAACAAAACAGCCATCTTATGTTCATCTGTTTCCACGGTTAAATCTCGGTTTTAATTTTTTTAAAACCTTATTAAGTTTGGATAAAGGACAGATTTAAAACCAATATGAAGTTGTTGTCACGGTCTGGTCTACGGGTGAACGAAGTCCCAGCAGAGGAAGTCAGGGCCGGGGGCAAGATGGCGAGGTGGGAGTAGGAATGCGAGTCCAGAAACCAGGGGTCTGAGGGTCAGGAAACAAAGTCACAAAGTCAAAGGTCCGGGGGTCGAGAAGCAAGGAGTCACAAAGGCGAGGGTCGAGAAGCAAGGAGTCCATAAGCCGAGGTCTGGGGATCAGGAAGCAGGAGGCCAGACACAGCAAGGCAGGAAGCGTGTTGCTGTGGCAAAGAGCCGAAGGCAAATGCTGACCTTATATCCCTTCCCAGCTTTTGCCACCAGGTGCAGTGAGTTACCAAGCAGCCTCACCTGTGTGGCTGCACCTTGCCTCTCCAGAACAAACTTAGGAAGGCCCCAGTCCTGCGAAGCCCTGCTGGTCACGGGGACTGGCTCCTGCACGCACTCCTGACAGTTGTACACTCTACATCTTCAAAGCATATCAAAGCATGTTCTTTTTTCTCAAGGAAATGAATGGACATGAACTTTCTTGCCCTAGTTACAGGTAGGTAGCCGTGTTGGTCTGCCGTAGTTGAAACAAAATAAAAAAATTCCTTCCAGTAGCACCTTAGAGACCAACTAAGTTTGTTCTTGGTATGAGCTTTAGTGTGCATGGTATCTGAAGAAGTGTGCATGCACACGAAAGCTTATACCAATAACAAACTTACAGTAGTTGGTCTCTAAGGTGCTACTGGAAGGTGTTTTTTTGTTTTGTTTCTTTCCCAACTGTGCAAGTTCATTTCAATGGAAGACCCACCTTTTCCATACATCTTTATGCTGCATGTTGTTGTTGTTCAGTCGTGTCCGACTCTTCGTGACCCCATGGACCAGAGCACGCCAGGCACGCCTATCCTTCACTGCCTCTCGCAGTTTGGCCAATATGACCTATTAATTTCCTTGGCACAAGTAATAGAAAAGTCCCTGGTGACTGAATGTGCTTCAACCTACAGCCTTCCCTGCTTCCTAAATACCTGTACTATCCAGAGCTTTTTGAAGGAAGGATATGGGTATAGAAGTATAAAAAATAAATTAAAGCAAATAAGCTGCACTACAGATTAAAATGCTGTGCATTGGATCAAAAGTCTGGGTCATTCTTTGCCTAGTGTTTTGTATTTTAAAATTTATTTAAAAGATTTATGTACCCCCTTTCAGTGAAAAGAACGTTTTCTGAGTAGCTTACAATGAAAACAATAAAACCAACAATTTAAAAGCATCAGTGAATACAGCCTAGTGGATATTTTTAAAAACACCAGTGATTTAAAGTGTGTGTGTGTGTGTGTGTGTGTGTGGTCTTTGTCTGGCAAGGGAAATAGATAAATATAGGCACAAATCGAGCCTTCTGCTGTCTTGTGTCTCTGCAGCATTACAACCGGATACTTTTGTCTGCGCCAGCTGCAACAAAACATGTCTCTCCCCTATTGGTCTCTACAGCCACAGCAGATGCTGTGAGTGTGACACTCCAACAGTTTGACTTCACCCTTGAAGGGACACTCCTCCATTACTGTACCTCCCGAGACAGGGCAGGTGCCAACAACAGACATGTGCTTTCACCACAGACTTGCAGCAGGAATGGAAATCATTTTCTTCATTCAAGCCTAAACAACAGAAACAACTTCTTAATAAATTCTAATTCAGCATGCTGGGTTAATTTCATGCCGGAGTCTCCTTTTGTTGAAGAACGGCAACTTTTGGGTTCTGTTTTTGAGTTCATTTTGTTATTGCTGTTGCTTTATTTCAGAAATGTCACTGACAATCACGTGTTCCATTTTGTATTATCTATATTACGTATGTGAGATATACATACATACATACATACATACATACATACATACATACATACAGTATTTAATTTTCATGGCAGCCCAACGGTGACCTACTTAGTGAAAGAAACCATGGTATATATTTGTGATTGGCGGGGAAGAATTGTAGTGATGGAGTTGACCTCTGCTCTGCTTCTGCTAAGTGCAAATGCACGTCAAATCGCCTTGAAATTAATTTGAAAATGTGGGTCATGGTGGTTCTAGGAGCATGGCCTGGGCCAATTATGTCGAAATTTAGCACTAATTATCCTTTTGCTGCTGTGCCTGTACCCCCACCCCAAGCTTACTCCATCTCCTTCCTTGCGTCTAACAAGGCAGTGTATTCTGCTAAATTAACTTTGGTTTGTTATTGCAAATGGCAATATTGCTCAAAAACCTCTGCTGTGCTCTGAATCACTCTCTGCCCTGCGGCCCACAGGTAATCACAAAGGATAGGGCTTCCATTTTGAAACTAGATGCCTCCTAATTAATGGTCTTGTTTTCACTGAGTTGGTAAAGCTGTCCAGAAGTATGGATTTACTTGAACTTATTTCTGTAAGAGTGTAGGAAGAGTCCTGTTGGGTCAGACCAAAGGCTTACAAGCATCCAGAATCCAACAAGAACATAACTATCACATTCTGTGGGCATTTATCACAGATTTTCCTTTCACAGGGAAGAAGACATCCATCTTAAACACTTGCATTTCAAGCAAATCCACAGGAACCTATTTCTGAGGCATTCTGTTCTGGAGATTGGAATACTTTAACTTCAGTATACACTGGCAACCCAAACCCAGTCATTTCATTAGCTAGTTCAAAATGGAATTAAATAAGATTAAATGCCACAGAAATCAATGGCCTTAAATAAGTTTAATTCTGTGTAAGATGGAAGCTTGAGTCTGGCTTTAAATTGCAGCATCAGCCGTCATCAACCAGGCTACAACTCTGACAAGCAAAGTACAGTATCTGGATTTAAGGTGATCTAATCTCATTGGCGTGTTCTGGTCCATGAGGTCACGAAGAGTTGGACACGACTAAATGACTAAACAACAACAAATCTCATTGAAGTAAGTAGCACAAAGCAATTTAAATCCAAGTACTTCAATTTGATTTTGGAAAGTGTGTGAGACACAAACTGTTCCCATTTGCAGGGCACAGTTTGAAGCACATAACTGTAGCTACCAAAAGAGAATCTGGGGCTTAATTGAGCTTTTTTTTTTTAACTACAGCTATGCAGCCAAAGGTTTGGTTGGTTAATAGCTATTTCAAATCAATATTGACACTTAAGCCTCTGTCTCCTCTGCAGCTCTAGACTGTGTGTGCATTTTCTCTCTGCCCCTTCACATTTCCAGTTTACTTCCCTCCCTTCTTTCCTCCTCTCTTCAGATGCTCTTGAGCTGAATAGCTCTGATAATGGCTTTCAGAGACCCTAAGAATCAGAGTATATCCATCAATGGCAATCAAAGGTTTTTCTGACTACCCGGCCCTCTGTGATGGGCAGGCAGCTACACCAATCAGTGTCAGAAATTTAACCACCACCACTGCTCACTCAAAAATCATCCAGCACACTGCAATATAGATTACAGGTAACATTTCACTTAAAGGAAGCTCAGTGTTAAATCAATCTTTAAATAATAGAGCTTTAAATAATCCCTTTGCATTTCCCATTCAGGAGCATAGCAGCTGATGTCTCCACATTAAAGTTAACATAATGCAGACGAATACCATGCAAAACTATTTTTTCATGCTTCTTTAAGACATAGATGTCCTGAAAACACCAATCTGCAAGGTGAATAATGCTTTCAATTACTGTGTTTCTATTAAAAGAGGTCTTAAGTACAAACTATTTATGTGTCTGGGGGGTGTGTGTGCTCTGTACAAAACATTGTAAATTACAGTCAAGTTTTTGAAACAATGCATATTCTCCTGGTTATTCCCCCGCTGCCCCCAAATTGGGTTTCTCTTTGGCTTATTTACCCTGCAAAGGATTGTACTTTTGCTGTGGTTCAGAAAATCCTATCAGAAAGCAGGTGCACTTTCCTTAATTTCCCCAAGACCTTTTTATGAATTAAACTTGGCATGGCCATGACTGCTTTTTTACGATCAAACATTCCAGACAAGGGCTGCAGTTTATTCACTACCTCTCGAGCAACCATGTCGAAGTGCATTATACAGAGTGGTGGCTGAGGAGGCATATCTGCTATCTGAGCTTGACAGGCACATTTGCACATTCATGAGCTCCTCTTTGAAATTCATGAGCCACCCTCCACCCCGACTTTTTATTTTGTTTCCTGCAAAAGTGGATTCAGAAGATTCCATTGTAGTTTCCTCTCTTCCTAACCCAAGGTTAGGAACAAACAAGAATGGGTGCATTCAATGCGTTTCCTACTTCCTTTGTTTTCGCCTCCTATGCATTGTCTGGGCCTCTTGCTGAAGCCAAGTCCATGCATAAAACATCTACCAGCTCTCCCCTCCGTTAGCAGAGGCTGTCTGCTTCTTTAAGGCTGCCCTTTGCAAACTAGTTCCATTTCCTGTAGTCAATCGCAGGCATTATGGGGAAGCTGCCTTATAACGAGTCAGACCCACTGGTCCATCTAATGCAGTATTGCCTATACTGAATGGCACTGGTGAAGTGTAGCAAGAGCCTTTATTGAACTACAAGACTGGGAAACAGGGACAAAGCAACTGCTTATATACATTCCTGAAAGCCTGGGCCACTCCCACTCCCAACGTGATTGGCTATCTAAACTTCCAAGCTGCGAATCATGACTCAGAGTTTAAGGGCCAATGGCAGAGGCCCAAATCCTGAAATGTTCTGTGATTGGACACCATGTATCGAATCAGAACACAGGGGCTCAGAATCCTTAGTCCAGACTCAAGCACAGGCAAACACAGACCACTGAATACATAACAACTGGCTCTCTAGGGTTTGCAGACAGGGGTTTATGTCCCATGGCTAACTGGTGATGCCAGCATTTGAACCTGCTGCCTTCTGCATACAGCAAGGTATTTGATCTAGCATTGAGTCACAGCCCTTGCGCAACCTGAATTGGAACAGGGTGGGCAGCATATTTTTATAAGGTTTTTTTTTTTTGGAGGGGTACAGTCCCATCCCCACAAACACATTGAGAGGGGGGCCAAGGGTGCTGGTCATGCCCCTATACAGTGACAGGCCGGGGGTACCCCATGCCTATGTTAAAGTAACTTTGGTGGACGAGTACAAGATGTTCCTTCCTCTCCCTGACTTTTTCTCTTTTGTTCACAGGGAGTTTGCTTTTCTCTTTCCCAGAATTTGCCCCTTTCTGTTGGCATGAGGATGTGTAACCAGCAGACGCAGGTTAGGCTATGGAAAGATCACAGGACAACATTGTATTTCTCGGTCACCAATCGAAAAATATTACGGAATCCAGAAAAAAGGCTGGGAAGCTGGAAACCTGAAGGAAAAGCCCACAAGCAAATTCAAGATGCTGTTCACAGCATTAAAAAAGTAGTATTTCCTTTGGCAAACTGTGTGCATCCACCCAGAAAAGGCCAATCTTCTGCCTTAGAGGTCAACGGCTAGGCCATTTAATCATGTGGGATTGCCTCCAAAGTCTTGCTCCCACTGCCTCTGCACTGTGAGCTGAATTTAACACGGAAGAAATGAGATGGCCTGAGGAGAGAATTCTTAAATCCCTTTCAAATTGGCAGCATCTTCAGTGGTCACGGAGGGCAGAGTTAAAATTAAAATGAATGGCACCCCAATGCTTGACCTATAGTGGTGTGCAGATTGCAGACTGAAGTGTGGAGTTCCAACTAGGAAAAAAAAAGCTAAGGCATGGAACATAAATTTCAGATCTGCCTAGCTCCATATTGCATTCTCTGACTGACAGCAGCTGGTCTTCCCCTTCACCTTTATGGGGAAGGGACATAGCTTATTGGCAGAGCATCTGCTTTGAATGCAGAAGGTCTCAGGTTTGATTCCTGGCATCTTCAGGTGGGGCTACGAAAGATTCCCTGTCTGAAACTCTGGAGGGCAGCTGCCAGTCAGTGAAGACAACACTGAGCTATATGGACCCAATAGTGGCTGCGTCCTGTGTCCCTACCTTCAACCCAATCCATTGAACTGAATACTATTGTTCTTGTTATTTTCATTTATGAATAACTCCCTATGAAGAATCTCAATGCGATTTCACAATACAATAAAAACTTGCCTAAAATAATTGGATATATCAGAAGCCCTTTCCACAACAACAGAGCAGGGATTTCAGTGGGGTGCCCCAGTTATGTGGAACAGTATCTCTGCCGAGATATGACAGGTGCCCGCAATCTGTAGTTTGCAGAAGCAATTGAAGACATTTTTTGTTTCGACAAGCTTTCTCAGCTAGATGAAAAGTTATCGGTCTTGTTATTTGTGTGCCGCCTTTCCAAAGTAAAAGCCATGCTCAAGGCGGCTTACAACATATAAAAAATTACATAATTATGAGTGTGACAAAAGGAGTCATAAACAATAAACAAAACATCAAAAAGTACATAACCAGTGTACAATTTCGACATAAATAATAAGATACAAAAAAATTACAGCAACAACCTCTCCCCTAACAAAAACCCCAAACAATATACCAACCCAAGATTCTGCTCAGCCACTTCAGCTTTTGTAGCTGGAGTCAGTCCTGACTTCCCAGGCCAGGTGGGAAAATGCCAAAATGGCTTGCAAGGCAGGGAGCAGGTATTCCAGGACTCGCATAAAAACTGTAAAAACATTACGTATATTAAAGCAGTTAAAGACAAATTACACATATATATCATTAGCTGTGATTCCTGCAATGAAGGCGGTAGAACTAGATGACAATTTGGCTCCCTTCCAACTCTACAGTTCTATGAATTTGTATTTTTTAAAAACAACACACATTTCAAATCCAATACAGATACAAACTGGGATGAAAATCTCCACTTGTTGAGGACTAATTGAAAGAGGAAAGGCCTTCTGCATGCAGAGCATGTGTTCTACCATCAAGCTGTGGCTCCTCCTGTAGCGTTTTGAACTATTATGGGTCCCCAACCCCATTAGCCACAGCTCAGCTTCGGAGTTTAATGCCTCTGTGGCCATCAAAGTCTTTCTCACTGGAGTTCCTCCTGCCAAACTACCTTTTACACTCTGAAAGTGTGTTGAAGTTAAAGAGCAGCCTGGTGATTTGCAGGAGAAAGTTGCGGAAGTGGAAGCTGGGAGAAAAAAGCCAGCTGTGGATACAGCTGTGGAGTGGAATAATTATCTTCTTGAAGGATACATGACATATATCCTCTCTGTTCCAAATAGATGGCTGCTTTCACTGTGTGATATTGTTCCTTCCAAATAAACCCATGCTAACTAGAGGGCACTTCATTGATAATAAGCAGTCACTAGTTTCTGGCAAACACCATTTATGTGGTTTCGAAGCAGCCAATTTTTCTTAAAAGCTGCCAAGATCATCGTGGGGCAAACATGCCCTGCCACTTATTGATCATTTTGTAGTATTCACAGGCAATTTCGATATTCATCACACTGAGAACTAAACAGCAGTTCCAAATTCTGGGAGATTTGATAGGCTGAGCCTTGGCTGTAGTTCATTATTTCACTTTTAAGTCGACCAGATATATTGCATAGTCCCTACCTGCAGAATCTCTTGAATTATCCAGAGAGCCTTTCTGCATAGCTTTCATATTCTTTCAGGGTACATTTTGAAATCTGACTTAATATATTTTGGCAAGGGCCCTGCAGGCCATTATTAAGTAAGGTAAAGCAGGAAAAAAGCTAAATAAAAGTAGTTGCATATGTTTAAAGTTTTCTTTCTTTCTGCCACAGAAGGAAAAATACAAACAAGGTAATGAATGCACTGCACAGAAGAAAAGAAAATACAAAAGAGAAATCTTTTTAAAAATTATTTCATAAATTTTATGCACTGCTAGATTGTAAAAAATGAATGACAAACCACAAAGCGGTTTACAAAAAGATAAAACAATAACATTATCAAGAAAAATTAACAGCAATAGAAATATAAGATATATATTAAAATATTCAATTCTGGGACTGTCTTCAAAAATAGGGACACTTGGAGGGTCTGAGCAAGGTTTGCCATATTTCAAAAAGTGAAAATTCGGACACAAAAGTTGTTGAGCTACATTTGGCCAAAGTTTTTGAGCTATGTGTGTGTGGGGGGGGGGGAATTGCCCAAAATGTCAACACTTCCAATATGAGCTTCCATATGCCTGGATTTCCCCGGACATTTCAACCAATTTCTGAAAATTCAACCCAGACGCTACTTTACATCCGGGAAATTCCAGACGTATGGCAGCCACAGTATGAGCATATAGATTCTGCGCACCACTCACAGCTATATGTATAACTTTCAGTGACAACTGAGATGCATGTGCAACAGTAGGCCCTGATCACATTATCTGGCCAGTTCCAGAGTGTTTGGCCATGTGGGCCTGGGCTCTTGTGGTGGGTGACAGTCTCCTTCTTTAGCGATCACTCGTAGCCGAGAAATATTGTCTTCCATGAACAAAATCTTAACAGTGGGTCCGTAAGTGACAGTAGAGGCCAGTTTTGGATCCACACACCCTTCCATTGTGGGGACATAGGTTTCCGGGTGGGAGTTGATCACTGTGAGGGTTTGCCAAGCTTTTACATTCCTCTGTAATCTACACTCCTTTTAAATTATGATCTAATAAAATATTAGAACTTGGCTTTTGAGGGTAAAACAATGAGCCTCATTACCATCTCTCCTCTACACAAACACAGTCCTCATCCAACATTACCTGCCTGCCTTTTAAATAAACATTTCATTTCCTATAGACAAAGTAAGACAATAGTTTCAAGTACTGTGCCACATTGGCAATGTGATTGCAATTATAGAGTTTTGTCTGCAAGTTGGGCTAATCACACAGTAGAAGCTGTGTTGTCAAATACTATGAAAATATTTCACCATCAGTAAAGTTTCAGAATCATATTTCATGGCTTGGGTACCATTTCTTTGACTAGCATATCTTGTTTGCATCATACAGGGAAAGAAGCCCTGTTCTACTCCTTTGAGTGTAGCTGGAAATTCTGCTACCGATGCCTCAAGGTGACCTTCAAGTAGAAAAGCCACTGCATGCTGCTGAGTCAATTGTTGCCATTATCAAATATTGGCTGCAGCTTGGAGCAGTGTTAAGACTATTGTCATTGCTGGCAGAATTCACTCTTTGCTTTTAGCCTGCAGCGCTGACTGCAAAAGTTGCAGAAAACAAAGAAGGCTGGAAACCCAGGAAAACTTGTTTTTAATTTGCTCAGTTCCCTAGACTCATTAAACTGACCGAACGGCTGGATTTAGAATATTTGGGCTGATGTAATCAGTACAACATTCTCTAGGAAAGCTTGTGCCAGCATCCTCCACTGATGCTTTATATAAATCAAGCAGGCCTGTTTTCTCTGTGAAATACTGTCCTCTTGTGTATGTATGCTGCATCACACTCGGAAGTTGTGGGCCTATGGGCTGAAATGGAGTGAAATTAACATCCCTCAAAACATGAACATTCTGCGAAATAATTCCATTGTTTTGTACCAAGACATGCAAGGGAGGATGAGATGGTGGCACTATCTATTTATGAAAGATATCTAGTGGAAAATAAAAATGTAGAGGAGAAAATATACACTATTTTTAGCTCAATCCTAATGTGACTATGCTGGTAAATAAATGTATGAGTTGTCTACCTTCAGGTAAATTATTTGATAAACAGGACAATTGATAAAACAAATCTTTCTGAAAGACTTCATCCTTGAAGGTAAACTTTGTCTTGAACCATAACACTCAAAAACCACTCCACCACCCTAAAAGTTAAGGTTTTAAGCCTAGGATAATGTGAGACTACTGGTCTACAATGTTCAGTATTAAGAACATAAGAACAGCCAGCTGGATGAAACCAATGGCCCTTTCAGTTCAGCATCCTGGCTGGCCAAATGCCTGTGGAAAACCTGCAAGCAGGACCAGAGCACAAGCGCATTCTCTCACCCGAAGGTTTCCCATAACAGGCATTCAGAAACATTACTGTCTCCATCTCTGAAGGCAGAGCAAAGCCATCATGGCTGGAAGCCCTCGATAGCCCTTTCCATCCATTTGTCTCAATTCTCTTTTAAAGCCATATAGGTTGGCAGCCATCACTGCCTTCTGTGGGACAAGTTCCATAGTTTAACTATGTGCCGCAGGAAGAAGTACTTTCTTTTATCGGTCTTGAATATTCCAGTATTCAGCTTCATGAGTTACGTGAGCAGTGGGGAACTTATTTCAGTCCAGGGGCCACATTCGCTACTTTGCAACCTCCCAAGGGCCATGTTAGAGTGTCGGCTGGGCGGGGAGCAAAAGTGCACAGAACAAGAAATATAGTTTACTGCTCTGCTGTACGCGTGTTTCAGCACACACCCATACATGACAGGCTGATTTGGAGGTGTGGGACTGGTTTGGCTGCACAGAGCACAGAGCGTTGGGGGTGCTGCAACCATTATTTAGAATGGAGCGCCAGAGGCTGGGGTGCAGAATTTTGGCGTCACAACCCAAAAAAACGTAACCCGCAGCGATCGCAAACCGAGGTATGACTGTATTGTATTTTAATATTGTTGCAACTTTCCTTGGGACCTTATGGTTGGGGACTGGTAAGAAATCCCAATAAAAGCAATATCTTCACTAGTGATCAATACTAGCAATGCTGCACTAGCTAATCACCTAGGCTGCTTTGGAATTGCTTGTGGGAGACATGTCATCTCCCCACCCCACCCCAGTTCAGGAATGCACTACAAGTGCAAATGTACAAAAGTTCTGATACTGACTTAGCGAAAAAAATGGTAAGGGCAAAGATGGAAATCGTGAAATTGAATAGATCATAAAATGGGAATAAATTTATCCCACCTTTTTGGACTTCAGTATATTATACTACTGGAAAAGACCCTGGTGTTGGGAAAGATGGAGGGCACAAGGAGAAGGGGACGACAGAGGATGAGATGGTTGGACAGTGTTCTCGAAGCTACTAACATGAGTTTGGCCAAACTGCGAGAGGCAGTGAAGGATAGGCGTGCCTGGCGTGCTCTGGTCCATGGGGTCACGAAGAGTCGGACACGACTGAACGACTGAACAACAACATATTATACTACAAAGACAGGCACCATTAATAAGGTGAAGATGACTAGGCAGCAAGAGTATGACAATGCTCAGAAACAAGCAAGATGCCATAAATAAAACACACACAAACACACAAACAAACACACACACAGTTTAAAAGGCCATAGGTTATTTAATTAGCCAAAGGCCTCTGAGAAGAGGAGTGTTTTTTCCTAGCACCTAAAGATATGTGACAAAGGTGCCAGGCAAGCCTCCCTAGGGAGAGCATTCCACGAAGGGGGAGCCACCACAGAAAAGGCCTGTTCTCATATTGCCACCTTCCTGACCTCTCACAGAGGAAGCACATGATGACTGCAGTTTCAGGGTAGATTCATATGAATGCTTAAGTGAGAGTGCAAAAGCTTTAGGACAAAAATGAATCTCTTGACGTCCCTAAGCTCCAAAAGTTTTTAAATGTTTGGTGCTTTATTATGTTTTATATATTCTGTAAGCTGCCCAGAGTGGCTGGGGAAGCCCAGCCAGATGGGCAAGGTATAAATAATTAAAATTATGATGATGTTGATGCTATTCTCATATTCAAGTCTAGATGAAATCAAGGATGTGCACATTTTTTCATTCAAAGTCTCTGCTTCTGTTCTAGATCTGAGGGTCAGATACCACAGACACTCAAAAATCTAAAATTTGCATTTGGGTAGTGTTGCAGAGGTCATAGCAACCCAGCACGCATTTCCCCCTCCATGTTTCCATTAAAAATATGTTATTGAAATAAGGCTTGATTTATAGTTTAATTACTCATGCTTAGTTGCAGGAGATGGCGTGAGGCTGAGCTTCAGTAAATGTGAATAATTACACCACAGTTCACATCCTGCCATGCCTTGTTGCCTAATTAATGCTGAATTATGGCATTCTTGCTGAGGTGCCATAAATAAGACTCCGAGCTCCATATTAATGCACTATTTCATGACGATACATAATTTAGAACAACAATTTTGTATTGGGTTAAAGTTACGGAAGTCTTATTCAGAAAATTAAGATCCTAGATCTGACATGAATCCTCCGAAGGAATAGACCTTCCAGAAGACGTAAGCTGAGACTTCATAGTTTTGGGTAAGGCTAAGCAACCATCAATCAGCTCACCTGACAACCAAACAACAAATAGCACATGGCACAGGAAGTGAAAGCTCCAGCTCAGCTTATACACTATGCTTCCATACCAAGACTTCCTCCAGGGAGTTAGGGTTTAGGTCTTAACTCATTTTCTCCTTATAGGAACAATGAGATGTATACAGGGCTGTCCTAAGCATATGTGGCGCTGGGGTGCAAAGATCCACCCGGCGGCATGCCCCCTGGTTGCCCAGTCCCAGGCGTGCAGGAGGGCGGAGCAGGCCAGCCACCTCAGTGTCTCGCTGGCTCGGTTGCCCCGAACTCATGGCGCAGAGCCGCCCGCAGCAGAAGAGCCTGCCACAGTGCTGTGACCGACGGGTGGGCTCTTCCCCGGACTCAATTCTCGGGCCCCGGACTCTCAGCCTGGCGCCCCTGAGAGACCAGCGCCTGGGTGCCACGCACCCCTAGCGCCTATGGGTAAGACGGCCCTGGATGTATGTCAGGTTTGCCAAAAGCCAGACGTTCATGATTATGCGAGATATGAATATGGGCTTTCCCTGCCCAAGGACAACAATTCATACTATACATGCTCGCTACTTTGAATATGTGACAGAGCAGGAAATTTTGAAACAGAGCTTCGGGCATGTGGCCAAAACATTTCTCTTCTCCTAGGCCTTCGGCTAATTAAACAATCTATGACCTTTTAAACTGAGGGGGTATTGTTTTTCTTTGTTACTATGATGTGTAAGCCACCTTGGGAGAGCTTTTGCATATACAGTGGTACCCTGCAAGACGAATGCCTCGCACAACGAACAACTCGCAAGACGAAAGGGTTTTGCGATTTTTTGGTTGACCCGCAAGACGAATTTCTCTATGGTCGTGCTTTGCAAGACGAAGCATTCGTCTTGCGTGGTACCAATGTAAGAAGAACCCTCCCGCTTGCGCTGGCCCTCCCTGCTTGCCGCTCACTAACGATCGCCCTCCCCGCGCTCCCCGATCGCACACCCGACACCCGGCTTCCTCCTGCTCGCCCTCCCCACGCTCCCCATCGCACTCCCCACACCCGGCTTCCTCCCGCCACCGCAGCTCACTACAGTACTGCAAGTAACCGCTCTCCCCGCTCGCTTTCCCGACACCCGGCCCCGACTGTTTTTTTCCCATAGGAACGCATTAATTAAGTTTCAATGCATTCCTATGGGAAACCGTGCTTCGCAAGACGAAATTTCCGCAAGACGAAAAGACTTGCGGAACGAATTAATTTCATGCACATGAAAGCTCATACCAAGAACGAATTAATTTCATGTACATGAAAGCTCATACCAAGAACAAACTTAGTTGGTCTCTAAGGTGCTACTGGAAGGAATGTTTTTATTTTGCATTTATTGTTCACTATGATTCTGGTGTAAGCTCTGGGAGAGGTTTTTTCTCCATTGTTTAAGGAAAATGAAGACTGACTTGTAACAGAATTAGGCTGGAAGTGGATAAAGGGGTTGAATTTCTCATAACCCTATTTTAAACCCTGTTCATGTTATATTAAATTGTGGTCCATGTGGTCTTGAGACTATGCATGGGATCCCATGCTCTGCCAGTGTGGAAGCAGCATGGCTTGTTCCTGTGCTTTTTGGCATAATGTGAGATGCCCCAGACCACATGGCAGGAATTTATGTGGCAGCTCCTCCCTGTGCCTGTGTTGCACCCTCCCAGAAACTGATCATGCAAGCGTGGGAATGACCTACAGTAGGGATTTCTCCACTTGGTCAAAGTCTGCTCACGCCAACCTGAAAGAAGCCATGCTGCATGTTACCAGCCATGTTACCAGCCCAGCAAAGGAGTCTATAAGGCATCACAACTCAGGCAATGTATGGGCATTGGGCAATCTATCCAGAAGATAAGTGTATTTCAAGCAGTTAGTGATCTAACATGGTTAACCTTCCTGCTCCTCTTCCTTCCATCACTCTATCTCTTGTTAAGCTCTTTGATGGCTGAGAACAGCCTTTAATGTCCTAATCTGTTGGAAGGAAGTGATAGTGCTCGTTACCTTCTGACCTTCTTTTGATGTTGGACATCAATGATGGAGGAAGTGCGGCATTGGGAGAGGGTGGCTAATGAATAATCTGCACGTAGTCCGTCAATCAAGCCATGCAGGCTAACAGGCTATCTATCTATAAATCAGATGGTGTTGGGAGAGTTTTTGAAACTTGTGCACAGACTGAAGGCCACAGGGCCGTGTAAACTGAGACTACATGAGGAGTCACTTTGCCGCTTCTTGAGGCTTTCCAAGTGGCAGATTGAAGTGTGCTGGCTTTGTATGTACATATTGCTTGCTGTTTAGAACAAAATCTTTAATCTTCTCACTCACTTGTGTTTTGTATTGCCTCTGAATCTCATTTTAAAAGAACCACCTTGCATTTGGCAAGACAGGAAAGAAGGCCCAGGCTACTGGCCACACATCCTGTTCAGGTACATCATGGCTGTGGTAAACAGCAACCAACCAAGGACTGAGACTGTTGTCCCAAACATGGCTGGGATTGAGCTAAATCTGCAAGGGTGTTCAAACAAACCCCTTTACACAGATATCCAGGACATGGAAGGTGAAGTGAGACAGCACCTCTCCAAAATGTCTGCACACCTCCAGGTCTTCCCACACCCCACCTGATGTCCTTGCATTTGGCACAATGTCCAAAAGGGGAATCAATATCAATATAGCTGTATGCATGTAATATCTCCATGCAATTAGAAATCCTGCACCATTGGCATAGCTGATCACATACGTATAGAGCCTGCATGAAAGAGATCATACCTGTGTTTCATAGGAAAGCCAACAGAGCAACAACTTTCAAAAGACCTGCTTATGCGTAAGGATTTAAGATAACGTGAATCGGGTTGCAATGAGAAGTAAAGCTTTTATGATAGCTTCTGGATTTGTGTTTTCTTGTAAAATACTGCAGAGGGCACTAATGGTACATATGAAAGCTGTGAAACGAACTGGTCACCACTACCACCCCTGTTGCCAAAAACATATATATGTGAATAAATAGGACAGTGTATGTCCACAAGTCTAAGTTGATTTATTCATTAGGATCAGAGCTGTTTGGTCCACTGGCATGATGAGCATGGTATGACAACAGGACCTGATGTAACAGCCTTCTGGATTATGTTATGATGCATCCGGTAAGGTGATGACTTCATTCTAAGAGAAATCAGTTAGTAATGAAAGGGGAAAAAATAGGTTGATGTTTTGAAATTGTAACATGATTACCTATTGCTGCATTCTTACATCATATAAATATGATGGCATCAGCATTTACATACCAGATGATGTAATCAGTTGCTTAAAAGTGCAAAAACTATTCTTCACATTCATATTTACAGTATATGGACTATAATACTATACCTGGAAATAAATCCCATTGAGTTCAACAGGATTGTCTTCTCTGTAGGCAACCATAAGACTGCACTATTAAAGGTATGCCTACACTAGCCATTTAAAAAAAAAAACATTTTGGAGGTCATGCACACCACGTTTGGATACAGATAAATTGATCACTACTTCTTGCTCTGATAACTTCCAGATTGGATCATTGCAACCTGCTGTACTTAGAGCTGCCCTTGAAGACTACTCTGAAATGGCAACTAACCAAAATGCATTTATCTCTCATATCCCTCATTTTAAAACAGGCAAACTGGTTACCATCTCACTTCTGGGCCCAGTACAAAGTGCTCATGTTAGCATTTAAAGCCCTAAATGACTTGGGTCCCAAATATCTGAAAGGCTGCCTCCTTCCCTACCGACCCTCCGTACAGGCCGACCTCAGCAGAAGTAGCTCCACTACCTTCAGAAGTCCAAGAGGTTGTGGTGGCCCAGAAGATGGCAATCTCTGTGGGAACCCCCAAGTCGTAGAATTCATTCCCTGCAGAGGTGTGTCTGATACCTTCATTGCATAGCTTTTGTTATATGATGAAGATGCAATTCTTTACCCTAACCTTAAACACGTATCTGAAGAAGTGTGCATGCACACGAAAGCTCATACCAGGAACAAACTCAGTTGGTCTCTAAGGTGCTACTGGAAAGAATTTTCGATTTTGTTTTGACTTAAACACCTGAGATATGTATTTTTAAGACTCATCCTTTTCCAATTGTCAGTTGTTTTAAAGGATTTTAATTTTGTATTTTTATATTGTTGTTACCTGTCCTGGGACCTGATGCCAAAGTGTAAGCAATACATTAAAATACTACTACTACTACTACTACTACTACTAATAATAATAATAATAATAATATAAATACCACCAGAGGCAGCGTGCAGCATGAGAGTGCTTCTACACTCATATTCTTCTTCTGGGCTTCCCAGAAGCATCTTGTTATTCACTAGGAGGAACTGGATGCTCTACTAGGAAGGTATTTTCTCTGACCCACCTTATTATATTCTTAAAGGTAAAGGTAAAAGGACCCCTGACCATTAGGTCCAGTCATGGACGACTCGGGGGTTGCAGCACTCGTCTCACTTTACTGGCCGAGGGAGCCGGCGTTTGTCTGCAGACAGCTTCCGGGTCATGTGGACAGCACGACAAAGCCACTTCTGGCAAACCAGAGCAGCACACAGAAACGCAGTTTACCTTCCCGCCAGAGCAGTACCTATTTATCTACTTGCACTGCGTGCTTTCGAACTGCTAGGATGGCAGCAGCAGGGACCGAGCAACGGGAGCTCACCCTGACGCGGGGATTCGAACTGCCAACCTTCTGATTGGCAAGCCCTAGGCTCTGTGGTTTAACCCACAGTGCCACCCACGTCCCTCTGCTTAAGTGTGAAATGATCCACACACATATATTTTCATGTAGGACATAAGCCACCTTTGTCTTGGGCAGTACAGAATTTTTTAGGCAATTTAAACACATGATGCTGATGCTGGATCCTTAATGAGGTTGTGCCCTTTGTAAAAACAAAAGCAAGCCTATTTACAAAGTCTGCTCTGAATCTTATATAATGTTTATTTTGTACAGTTGTCTTCTGCTTGCCATTCATAAAACTTACTGCATCTGATATTTAAATAGCTGCTTACCAGCAACACCATGCCCTGTAGCGCCTCTGCTTAACGTTCTGCTCTTGTCCTATTTCCAGATATCATCAGTGGCTGATAATATTTTTCCTTCTAGTTATATACTGTCCCTGTACCATTGACAAATTCACAGTGAATTCTCATATATTCAGGGGTGTGTGGAACGACTTCATTAGCAAAGCTGAATATGTATTTCATATGGTTTTTATTCCCGCTCACTTATTTTTTATTATTGTTTCATGCTTACAGGGAAATAGCATTACACACATGACATTCTCTTAATTTCTTGTTCACACACTTCACCTCCATAGCATTTTTAAGAATCTTAGAATCTAAGAGATTTTAATGTGAAGCTTAAATTGCCCTTGACCCTCTCTTAAACTATTTACTGCAGAAGAGAAACCCGAGGAGTGGTGGCTTGTAATGCAAAGGAGCATTCTAGTCCTTGTAGGCTTTGAGTTACAAACCAGATTGAGGCTTTAAGTCTCATGTGTGAATGCATGCATAAAATGGAGGGCATGAAAAGCACAAACGACCCAGTACAACCATATGAAAAGCAGCTTCTATTGTGGTTATTAAAATTGCCCATTTGGAAGCAATAGGAGGAGTAAAAACTGACACTTCTTGAAATAAAAAATTGCTGTGCTGCCTTGGCTGGGACTCAGCAGATAGAACTTGAAGTGGTGGAACTTACACTGATGTTGTTGTTGTTGTTGTTGTTGTTGTTGTTGTTGTTGTTGTTCAGTCGTTCAGTCATGTCTGACTCTTCGTGACCCCATGGACCAGAGCACGCCAGGCACCCCTATCCTCCACTGCCTCCCACAGTTTGGCCAAACTCATGCCAGTCGCTTCGAGAACACTGTACAACCATCTTGTCCTCTGTCGTCCCCTTCTCCTTGTGCCCTCCATCTTTCCCAACATCAAGGTCTTTTCTAGGGAGTCTTCTCTTCTCATGAGGTTACACTGATTTAGGCCTCCCAAAAGAAGCATTCTGGGAATGTAGTGGAACCAGAACGGAGCAACGAGAGACTTACACCTGTTCCCAGCAGAACTTAACATTGGCCAAAAAAATAATAATGGTGGTGTAAATCAAAATCTATTTTAATGGTTTATTTAGCCTCTGCCAGACTTGGGTCAGCTCAGCTGGCACTTGCCCTGCTCCTGTATTGAGTTTGAAAGAGCGGGTAACATGAGGACCACCTCATCCATGAGGTGGACTGAGGAAGCTACCTCAGATGGCAGAATCCCATGGCTCCCCATGCTTGCTGCTGCCCCTGGAGAAGAGAATTCATGGAACTCTCACAAGGGATTGTGCAAGATCTTGCCGCCACCACCACTTCTCCTCACTTCTCCTGTGGCAGGGGGCACCCTGCCCGCCTCACCTCCTGCCGCCACCGCCAGAGAAAAAAAGAGAAGCGGTTTCCAGGTTCTGGCAAGATCACACAGATCTCTTCTGAGATCTCACCAGAAGCTGCAATAATGAGACCCTGGTATGCAAGGCTTTGGCAGTAGGGCAGCGGGGCCGGCGGCGCTGTCCTATTTCACATCAGATGGCAAACAGTACGGGCTGCCCCTTGGTAACATACCCCTGCTTAACTTAGATGTTGGTGTAAATTATGCCGGTTTCCTATACTTGGAACATAAGGAGCCCATGCTGAATCAGGCCAAAGGCCCATCTAGTCCAGCATCCTGTTCTCACAGTGGCCAACCAGATGTCAATGGGAAACTCACAAGCAAGATCTGAGCACGAACACTCTCCCCTCCTGTGTTTTCCAGCAACTGATTTTCAGAGGCATTTCTGCCTCCAAACATGGAGACAGAGCAGAGCCGTCATGGCTAGTAGCTGTCGGATTGCTCTGTCTGGCACTATAGTATTTTCTAACTGTCAGTTTAAGTATTGTGTATTGGATTTCATCAGCTATTAAGTTGTTAGGCACCATCGACACCCTTTGGAGTGGAAGGGTGGATTAAAGATTGAATAAACAAGCAAGCAAATGATATTTACTGGTAATTTTTAAACACATGCAACATGGTGGATAATCATGTTGTAGTTGAAAAGGCTTCTGGGGGAGGAACATGGCAGACTGAAAGTCTTCTGTTGGAAGATATAGAACTGGGTGCGAATTAATGAATACATAATGAGTAAAGAACTATGGAGTATTATTTTAATTTATGATCACAGTGGAGAGATTGTGTGGGAAAATATTGCCTAACAGAAAGTAGATCAGCTGGGTATCGTTCTAGAGTGAATAATTTGAATAGTTTCTTTTATGTAACTAACAGGCGGATTTTCTTCTTCTTTTTTCTCTTTTATTTTATGCACTTCATGTGTTCTCATATTTAGTGAAATTCATTTTCAATGTGATTATTATTGTTGTATATACTGCTTAATGCCAAAATCATCTTCTAAGCAGTTTATGAAGTATTAAAACTAGTTACACAAACTTTAGGATATAAACACCCATAATTAAAACACCCATTAAAACAATCACATTAAAACAACACAGCAATTAAAACAGGAGGCTCAGGTCAAGAGATCAAGGGCTGTTTCTTCATTCTGACTTGTCATACGCTAATTGAAGGGCCACCTTTTTTTGTCAATATAATGAACAAATCAGTCTTGTTTATCTGTCCATAGATTGTTCATAGGCAGCTCAGCCTTAATTGTAGATAAGGAGTGTTGCAAAATCTGCACACATTCAATGAATCCATGACCAAATACCAAATACCTCTCCCTCTCTTCTTGGGCATGGTGGCAACCCAATAAGTTCTGAAAGCACATGGATAAACTCATTGTATTTGTACAGCAATGTTGATCTTGAAGCATGCTTGCTACATCCTTTGTAATAGCATGCCCTTTTAGATTAATGTTGCTGTTGTGTTCAATAGTGTGTTCTGTAAACAAGGCAAAACTATGTTTAGGAGTAAAAATTTATCTAACATGGCTAAATGCAGCAGAATTTGGATTGTGCAGTGGAATAAAAAACATAAGCGGTGAGGAGTTAGTTATTTCTAAATGAAATAAATCAGTTTGTAATGTATGCTTTCGTTCCCCAGGGAAACCTAAAGGGAATGGATCATATTCTGGGCTAATGGGCTGCAAAATTTTAGAGTAATGGCAGAATTTTGTTTCTGGCAGTTTGACAGAATTTAGCTATTTTGGGAAAAGCTTCAGGGGTGCCCTTAATATAAAGCTAAGGTCAAGTCCAGTCAGATCATTTTTAGCAGCTGAGAAATAATGATGGTTGCTTGGCAACCACATCTGCTATATGCTGGTGTTCTCAGGTGGCTTGAGAGACTTCTCGCTGAGCCATAGCAGTGGGTGGGTCCATTTTCAGATTTAGTGAGCTATGGCTAGAGTGCTAATATAGGGGTAGACATTTCTTTGACAGCTGGGTTGCACAGTGCAGAACCTAAGCACAGCCGCTCACAGGAGGGTCCTGGTGCCAACACAACAGCACAACCTACAAGCGTCTGCTGTATTAGTCTTAGTTAATTTGTATCACTTAATTGCCATGACGGTTCTAAACAGTTTGCAAATTTAATATAAACATACCTAACTGAAATACACAATAATGAAATTTCATCATAACATTAAAATAGACACAATTAAAATGTAGACCGAAACAAGCCCATTAGAGCAGCACAACAATTAGAAGAGTTTAAACAGCAATTAAAGCAATTAACACAGGAAGTTCAAGTCAAGAAGTCATGGGAATGGTTGTGTAAACTGGTATGTCTTCAAGAGCCAGCAGAATGCCAATGCTGATGGGCACTCCTATATTTCAGAATGGAGGGCATTCCTTGACTCTGGTGCCACATAATATTTTTTAATGTATTGTGTTTTTTGGAATACACACCCAGAGATCTATGGATCGAGGGGTGGGATATAAGTACAGTGGTACTTCAGGTTACAAACACTTCAGGTTACAAACTCCGCTAACCCAGAAGTAGTTACAGGTAGGTAACCGTGTTGGTCTGCCGTAGTCAAAACGAAAAAAAAAAAAAAAATCCTTCCAGTAGCACCTTAGAGACCAAGTAAGTTTGTTATTGGTATGAGCTTGCGTGTGCATGCACACTTCTTCAGATACTTCTGTGTATCTGAAGAAGTGTGCATGCACACAAAAGTTCAAACCAATAACAAACTTAGTTGGTCTCTAAGGTGCTACTGGAAGGATTTTTTAAATTTTGTTTCAACCCGAAAGTAGTTACCTCGGGTTGCAGACTTTGCCCCAGGATGAGAACGTAAATCGCGTGCTGCCATATTAAGGGGTTATGAATTAAGTTCATAACCTGAGATACCACTGTAGTCTGATGTGATAAATAAACACGGCTCACAAAATCCTATTTTTGATCAAGTTGATGATCTACAGGCTGAAACGTTACTGAAAGATAAATACATTGTTTCAATCAAATGATGGTGCAAAGTTCAAAATATCAGGTCATGCACTCTCTTCCCTCTCTGAAATCTCCCCATGTTCAACTCTAGGTATGTTTTCCCATTTCAGTACACTGGCTTGCGGCTCTCAAATTGTCACGAGACACTATGAGTGGGTAGCCAGAGGTTTGAAGTTAACAAAAAATGACAGGGCTTGTATCTGGAATTATGTGAAATAAGATAAGGTCAACTGGTTTTAAGTAACTCTACTATTTATAGATGATCCTGCTTTAAAATTAAACACTTGCATCTAGAAGAATGAGTTAATTCATTCAGTTGCCTCTTGTTCGCTCTTAACAAGTGGTGGAAAAGATAAAGAATGAATGGGATCGTTTTGGGGTCAGTTTTCTTTTCTTTCTTTTTAGCAATAGTTATTTTTCCTGGTTAAAGTCTTTGGTTAGAGTGGAATAAAGCACTGCCAGGCAGGGACAACAAAACATCAAGGTATATAGAACTTTTGTTTGTCTGTCTGTCTGTCTGTCTGTCTAGGAACCATTTATACCCCACAATACTAGAAACGAATTCTTCATTTTTTTTCAGGCTGAAAATTTCCCCCCAGCCCATTATAGATCCAGCCCATTCCAGTGTTGCCCCTTAGCAATGTCGCCTTGAAATACCCCATGGTTTGACATTTCTTCCATATGGCAAAGGCTTTTCTGAGAAAAACCATCCTGCTGTAGGTTCTGTGCCCCTAAAAAGATAGGGACCTGAAAGCCGAGGTTGCTATTTTCTGTGCCCAGTAAGATTTTGCAGTATGAAATTAGATTATCTGATGAATGGCAACACTGTGGATATGACAACCCCTTTTTCTTCTCCTGATATTTCATGCATCTCAGTTTTAAGACAATTAAACAACTCTGTTTCACTATGCATTCTGACTTCCCTGAGAGTTTCTAAAGTGCATTTTCATTACCAATAACCATCACACTTTGCTTGTGTTGTCTGGTCAATTCACTGTAATTTTTTTTTTTTTTAAAAAAACCCTTCTCATTAATTATCTTTGAAGAGTTGTTCATTTCTATGTATCTGATCATTATTTGAAATGAGTTGCTGAAGGAGTTGTGTGAACATATTTTAGCCTAGAGATCTCTTGCAATTTATTCGCTATGACTATTTCTTTTTGAGTGCTTGGTATTAATAGTAAAAATGACTGTTTTACCCATAGCCTCCAACATTCCTCAGTTGTAAATAGGGACATTTCTCACTCCGCTCCCCCAACCGACCCTCCTTGACCCCCACATTTTGGTCCCCCCCCAAACACTTCCTATCCAAGGAAGGGCGAGTGCCCCCAACACTACACCAATGTTGCACAGCACAAACACCCTCCAACATCCTCAGAAAAACCCTTAATTTCAATTTTATTTTATTTTATTATTTGGTAGATTTACAAAACGAAAAACACACACCAATGCAGGGCACCCATATTTCTTGCACACACCGCTTGGATAACTGTAGCTCTCAGCACCCTTGACAAACTACAAGCTCCTATAATTCTTTAGGGGGAAGCCATGTCTATGGTCCTTTAAATGTATGGTGTGATTGCATCCTTAATGAAATGTGGTATATCTGCCTCTTGCAATAGAAGTTCAACACCTGCTCACCTCCTGAACGTGTTTCAGGTGGATTGTAACATGATACCTCTTTTATACTGAATCTAACGTGATACCTGTTGTATACTGTGCTTTATTGGGCACTGTAAGGAATTGTAGTATGTCAAAGATTTGATTCCAAAACTTGAGCAGAGATGCTGTAGCAGAGATGACCTTGGGACGAGAAATATATTTTACACTGATGGGCTGTCATAGCTGGTGTTGGTGTGATGCCTAGAGGTGGCATGCAGGAAATGAATGTCCTAAATTTCAAAGCATGACAGCTTCATGGGGGATCACGAGCTTCAGAACATCCTTTTTTGGAAAAGGGAGGGTTACATGAGCACACAACGAGAATGGGACTATCACCCTGTGCTCCTGAATGTTGCATTGAACTGAGCGAGAAGAGGGACCTGCAGCAATTGTGATGTACTTCATAATATGACGGGCCAGGGGTGGCTTGGCTATAGCAATGTCTCTAAAACTACACGCCAAACTCACCCTTATCAAATCTTCTCCCCCTTTTGTGATTTCAGGTTTGATTTCAAACAGTAAATTTGAGTTATTAGTTACTAATGTATATCTTCCTCCAGGAGGCCAAATAGTGGACTTACATTCCAGATGGGAAACTCTGGAAGACCATCTTACCTTGTGATATATTAAATATCCAGATACCCTCTCAGTGTTGGGAGGAGATTTTAACGCGCGTATCGCTGCAAAATGGGACTCTCTCTGTAAAGCTAAATGGTGGATCACTCCTGCTCAGCAGATTACTGATTTCTCCCATCACGCCCACAGAAAATCCAAAGACTCTAGGGTGAATGTGGCGGGCACCCTCCTTTATCAGTTACTTCATAATACTAAGCGATCTCAAGTATTTTGACCCAAGTATGGTGCACTTATTAAATATACCCCCTCCCCCCAAAAAAAAAAATCATCCCCAAAGCCCCAAGCTGTGTTTGGACAACCAAGGAAGGAAGCTGGTTCTACAAGTGACATCTGCAACAAAATGTTGCAGTGTGGGGCACTGCTGTTTAGGGTGGCAGTCAGTCAGCCCATCTATCCCCCCACTCTGGATCGCTGCTTTGTAACCTCCAACAATTAATCAGCATTCCATGCCTAGTGGGCATGCTCACTCCTCACTGAGTTGTTTTGGGTTGCCCCTCCTAAGGGTTTTGGGTTTGCTTGTTTTACTTCTGCAAACCTGGGGGTTGCCACATTCCTCTGAGTGCCACTTAGAGACTGAGTTTGCTATTAACATATACAGGTAACTTGCATCTTATGCGGAGGTTACAGGAATAGTGTGTATATGCAAAGATGTGTGTGCTCAAAGCGCCCCCTCAGAGCATGCACATCCCTGCTCTCACAATATCTTGGATGGCCCCGCAAGATCTTGCAAGGGCCTCCCAGAGCCCATTAAGCAAGTCTCAGAGCTTAAAAGAAGAAGAAGAAGAGTTTGCATTTGATATCCTGCTTTTCACTACCCGAAGGAGTCTCAAAGCGGCTAACATTCTCCTTTCCCTTCCTCCCCCACAACAAACACTCTGTGAGGTGAGTGGGGCTGAGACTTCAAAGAAGTGTGACTAGCCCAAGGTCACCCAGCAGCTGCATGTGGAGGAGTGTAGACACGAAAAAGTGCCTTTCGTGCTTGGAAAACATGTGCAAAAAGATCTTTTAATCTCTCAGCCTTCCACACATTTAATTTGTGTGATTTCAACCAGCTGGCCTCCGATTTTGGAAGGTTGAAATTGTGCATGCCAGACAAGTGTAGGTTGCAAGTTACCTGTGTTAGAGTTGTCATCAAAATTTGCTTTTCAAACCAGGAAGATTCTTTCCTATGGCTAGAAACTGGTGACTAGGAACTTTGTGTTTACACATTCCTCCTCTCAGCATATTTTTTCACCTCTAGCCTCCAATCATGCAGATAGAGCCGTGTTGTTATAGCACACATAGCACTGAGGCAGCACTAGGTGTTGACATTTTGTGCCCCTAGCAATTTTACACCCCATGCTATGCCACTGTTGTCAATACTGCACATCACTTCCTGTTACCAAGAGGGATAGGGGAAAGGCAGTGTCTATAAGGATCTCAGTGCAGTGTGAGTGCAGCAGCAGGAGCACCAGATTGGCTTTGCCACTGCATCTCCACCACACTGACCTTCCAGTTGGCTTGAACCTCCTCCTCTTGGTAACTAGCAGTGATGCACCATGTTGGGAAGCCAAATGAGCAATGCTGCCCCTCCCTCACCAGCCAACACTGACGGTGGAAAGTAGCATGTGGGGGGATCAGTCATTTTAGATAGCAGCCCTATACCAACATGAGTTTTTGCCTCTTTAACACCAGCAAGTTTGGGATGAAGGAAGTTGCATCAAAAACCCATTGGTGTAAGTCCAAACACTGGAGAAGTCACTCCCCACCCCCACCCCAAACACTTTCCTTAACTGTCCTTAGATAGATGGCATAGATGTCAGTTTCTATTCCTCTCACTGTGCAGTCACAAGACTGTGTTTACACACAGATTGTTGGAATCATGGGGAACGGATGTTGCTGTACTCTGTTTCCTGTTGTTGTCTTATCTTCTTCAGACTTCTCTCAGACATGTTTTATTTTACTCTGCCTTATACTTAGCAATAAACGTAGCTTGTAGCACACACCTATGTCCAGGGGCGTAGGGAGCCGCTTTGCCACCTGGGGCGGCAAACGCGGGGGCACCCCCCTGGGGGCGGGGCGCCGCTCCTTAGCGCACGCACACACCCTGACATCACGGCGCACGTGCAACATCCCAGATGGACTGCGCATGTGTGGACATGCGCAGTCCACCCAAGATGATGGGTGCAAGTGGCCGGCACCCCTCCCAACCGTGCGATGGCGTGGCAAATTTTAAGGCTGCAGCGCGCGCTGCTGTTCGCGTGCTGCAGCCTTAAAACTTGCCGCGTGCCGGTGGCGACGATCGCAGGGGCGGGGCACCACCCCGAGTGTCACCGCCCAGGGCAGTACCCGGGGCGGCCCACCCCCCCACCCCCTTACTCCGCCCCTGCCTATGTCTCAGTCCTCTGCGTTTATACTCTGCAAGATGTCTGAATATGTGCCTGGTGTCTGAATGGTGTGGGGTCATAATAAATCATCAGGAGAGGCTGGAGAGCTGCCGCTCATAGCTGATGGGGAGACAGGCTGGAAACGTTCCTGAGTTATGCTGGAGCATCGTCCTTACCCCCCCTTCGAACTGGCAATTTCCAGGTATTCATTTATAAATGCAGAAATGTTTACATTTACATATGTGGTTTCACAAATACTTATTTCCTAAGTTATAAATTTATCCAACTCACCCCCTTCCCCGCGCACAAGGATTATTCCACCCATTACCCCAAGGATACAGCATTCTTAATAAACCTTTCCATTCTAACTCAACATTTGTCAGATTCTGTAATACTTGCTTCTAAATTTAATATGCCTATTAAATACAGAAATACCAGCAAATGTTGACCCTGCAGTTCCTGAGTTCACTTCAGTGGATCTAGTCTTGGAGAAGTCCCTGGAGCACTTGAAGATTCAACATGATATGATGTTAAAGTATGCCAGCATTTTAATTTTCTTTGAATAGGACTGCATGGAAATTTTTTGAACTGCCTGGTTCTTGAACCTGCCATATTTCTCAATACACAAATTTCTGTTGACTCCCTGTTGCTATTTATTTTAACGGATTGAAATCATTGCAGCATGGTGAAGAGGCGGCCAGGGTTTTCTACCCTGATATCTGTAGGATTGTCATGTACATGCCACTAGTTTAATTATCATCAGCTTCGAAGGGGCAGCGGCAGTGAGACTTGAGGTGACATTTCGATCATACTGCATAAGACGGTGTCAGCATGAGTTCTTGCGATTTGCACAAAACATTCTGCAGTAATTAAGTGTGTTTGAAAAAAAATATGAGCGATGGCTTTGCTGTCACGATAGCTGATGGTTTTCAGAAGATAAATGAATGTGTTTTATAATTAGATCCATGGACGGGGAAAGAGAGTATATAAACTCCCATGACAACATACACATAATTCCAAGCCGTTACAAATCGCAAGAGGATTCTGATGAATGTGTTCTGCCTGCTACATTGTGTGAAAGAGATCATTCTGCTACACCACCACAAAATAATGTACTTTAATTGCATTCTCTGTCTGGTGTTCAAAAAACGGTGCTTACATTTTTTAAAAAAGCATACAAGAAATTTCATTATGAATAATGTTGTTGCCAGACAGCAACATTCTGTGGCCATCTTGCATTTCCCTCCCAAGCATTTTGACTTCAAAATGGCTTCCCTTTTGTCTGCTCCAGCAAACTAAGGCAAAATGAACCTGAAGTTCCCCATGGAATAATAATAATAATAATAATAATAATAATAATAATAATAATAATAATTTGTACCCCGCCCATCTGGGTGGCTTCCAACAAAAATCAGATACAAAAATATCACACATTAAAAACTTCCCTGAAAAGGGCTGCCTTCAGGTATTTTCTGAATGTCAGGTAGTTGTTTATCTCCTTGACCTGTGATGGGAGGGCGTTCCACAGGGCGGGCGCCACTACCGAGAAGGCCCTCTGCCTGGTTCCCTGTAGCTTTGCTTCTCGCAGTGAGGGAACCGCCAGAAGGCCCTCGGCACTGGATCTCAGTGTCCGGGCTGAATGATGGGGGTGGAGACATCTCCATGCCCTCCAACATTCCTGAGATGAAAATAGGGGCAGTTTTCACTCGCCCTCCCAACTGACCCTCCTTGACCTCCCCTTTTTGTGTCCCCCACAGAACATTTCTTATCAGAAGAAGGGGAAGTGCCCCCCCCACTGCACCAATGCAATGCAATGCAACGCAACACAACACACATGCCCTCCACCGTGTTGTTTTATTTTATTCTTTGGTAGATTTACAAAAAGAAAAGCATGCACCAATATATAAATTTTAGAAAGGGACAAGATTAGACGCAGACGCACAAAGCATTTTTTAAACCCAAAACACAAACAAACCAATACTTCTCGCACTCCATTCTGCTTCCACTTGCAGATACTGCAGGTTATTCTTGTGCAAATATACAGCAATTGGCTTTATGGGGCATTTAGACCTGATAGGTAGGTAGTGATGCTGAGAAGACTGTGAGCTGCAGGAAGCAGCCATACCAGAAACAGCAATTTTTCGCATCTGGTTTTATTCCATTAGAAACAGGAGGCAATTATGGAGTCAAGCCAAAAACAAACAAACAAACAAAAACCCCTGGCATATAACGGACATTAATCTGAGGAATGGGTGTAACAAAGGAGTGCTTGACAGAGGTTTTCAATCATGCTTCAGATTTCTTTAAGATAGCCAGGGAGCCTAGAGTTAATGTGTGATTAACATCGCTTTAAAAATGCTTCACAATTTGGAAGGAAATGAAGCAAATATTTATTTAGCAACTTAAGGAATTATTTAAATATATTGAATCTTTCAAATAAATAGTGAGTAAGTTGCCTACCAGCCTTCTGCCTTCCCACATCTTTTATTTGTTTTGAAACACTGTGGTGCCAAATATAGAATGATTACTCAACTGCAAATGCTACCATCTAACTGTCAATCCTAAAGGGGAAAACTCGTTTAAAGAGGAGAGAAAGCATTCCCATTTAACATAGCTGAAAGTAGACCATAGACCAAAACCTGCTGCCTGATTTTGGGAACCCAATTGGGCAATGGTATCTTTTGTTGTTGTTGTTCAGTCGTTCAGTCGTGTCCGACTCTTCGTGACCCCATGGACCAGAGCACGCCAGGCACGCCTATCCTTCACTGCCTCCCGCAGTTTGGCCAAACTCATGTTAGTAGCTTCGAGAATACTGTCCAACCATCTCATCCTTTGTCGTCCCCTTCTCCTTGTGCCCTCCATCTTTCCCAACATCAGGGTCTTTTCCAGGGAGTCTTCTCTTCTCATGAGGCGGCCAAAGTACTGGAGCCTCAACTCAGGATCTGTCCTTCTAGTGAGCACTCAAGGCCGATTTCCTTGAGAATGGATAGGTTTGATCTTCTTGCAGTCCATGGGACTCTCAAGAGTCTCCTCCAGCACCATAATTCAAAAGCATCAATTCTTCAGCGATCAGCCTTCTTGATGGTCCAGCTCTCACTTCCGTACATTACTACTGGGAAAACCATAGCTTTAACTATACGGACCTTTGTCGGCAAGGTGATGTCTCTGCTTTTTAAGATGCTGTCTAGGTTTGTCATTGCTTTTCTCCCAAGAAGCAGGCGTCTTCTAATTTCGTGACTGCTGTCACCATCTGCAGTGATCATGGAACCCAAGAAAGTGAAATCTCTCACTGCCTCCATTTCTTCCCCTTCTATTTGCCAGGAGGTGATGGGACCAGTGGCCATGATCTTAGTTTTTTTGATGTTGAGCTTCAGACCATATTTATGCCTGTTGTCTTTGTCCATGGAGTTTTCTTGGCAGGGATACTGGAGTGGGTTGCCAGTTCCTCCTCCAGGTGGATCACGTTTGGTCCAAACTCTTCACTATGACCTGTGCATCTTGGGTGGCCCTGCACGGCATAGCTCATAGCTTCCCTGAGTAATTCAAGCCCCTTCGCCACGACAAGGCAGTGATCCATGAAGAGGAATGGTATCTTGGTGCAGTTCAAAACATTTGGATCCACCATATTGACTCAAAATGAAAAAGTAGAGGAAAAAGCAGCTCCTCCACCTCAGGAATTGTCACGCCCAGCTGGGTGACAATATCTCAAGAGGTGTACAAATGCATGGAGAATAGACAAACCATTTTCCAAAGTATATAGTAGAAAGAAAAGAAGATTGAAGCAGTTCTGCACTGAAAGAGACAACCATCTAGCCCACTGCTAATCATTGGCTTCATTTACATGTAATGCTAAATTATACCAGGATTGTGTAGTTATGGTCTGTTTCACTCCTTCCCACTATTGCATGGAAGAAACAACCAAGATCCCTGACTTAGTATTATATCCAAACCAGGGATCATTGCTGTTTCACTCTCAACAAACCGCAATCAGTAGCCAAAGGTTTGTTCTTGACTTCTCATTGTGGTTTATTGTACTGAAACAAACCACGATATCTGGTTTGGATGTGATGCTAAGGCAGAGATTATGCTTTGTTTTCTCCAGTGCAACCAGAAAGCAGCAAAAGAACCATTATATCCTTATGTCCACACTCAACCATAAACTATGATTGTCAGTTTGTTTTCAGGCTCAAGGTTGGAAGCCCTAAAAGTACTGAGGCCCCAAAGATGCTCTCCATCCAACCAGACCATCTCAAGAGTCAAGATCAGCAGAAGGATCTCTCTTGGTAATTCTGCCACCATCAAAAGTGGGGGAAATTGCAGCCCAGAATAGGATTTGCTCTCTGCCAACCCCTAAATTGTGCAACGCCCTACACTGAGTCCCAACTGTATTCAGTTTCTACTGTATGATGAAGGCACACATTTTTACCTTTGGACTTCGTTAGTTAAAGTATGGTAATTTTGTTGGGCCCAGCTCTTCTGTTCTGTTTCACCTGTACTGTGCTGCTTTTGTTTGGAATTGTTTTACTTGTTTATACTCATGTGATTAAATTGTTGTAACCCACCCAGGATCTTTATGGTGAAGGGTTAGTAGGAAATCACATAAAATCAATCAATCAATTTAATGTTTTATCACAGCAAGAAAACTGGGCCACTGAAACCAACAAATCATAATCATGATACAAAAAGAATAGGACTTTCAGACTTCACAGCATTTGCTTAAAAAAAAGACCCCAGAAAACAATGCAATGGACAGAATTGTGAGCACTTTCTGTCAACATTAATTTCTGAACATTTGTCTAGAGCTTTTGGGTAATTGAGCAAACAATGCCCCTGACAGTAGTTTCCGTTCAACAAGAATAAGAAACAAGGTAATTAATTAGAGGCCAGAAGGGGCTTGTTAAGTGCCAGTAATGAACCACTATTGAAGAAATTACTGCTACGGGACTAATGCTATGAGATATTGTGTGGAAGAGTGAGCTAATGGACAGTATAAAATGAAGTGTTTCTGGTGAATCATATTCTGGAGGGAAAACACAAACTGCTTCAAGCTGGAAAAAGAGGAGGTATTATTATTAATCTTGACAGTGGTTTGAAATTACACGACAGAATTTCCATACTTTGTCTCATCTAGTAGACGGTTAGCTTGGGAAGTATTAAGAGTTCCATACACCTCACAAGAAGTTCTCAAATTATTTCATTTAAAAACTAGAACTCCCTTTCTTGATCAGGGACTGCTTCAGCCTATTTTCAAAGCACACCTTTCTGGTCTCTTGTTCCCCATTAGTCCATTTAAATAGTTTCATGCCCTCCATTGACTGGGGCAAGACAACCTTGTCTCTGCAAAGGCAGTGCTGCCCTAGAAGGAGGAGTGGGTCACAGAAGCAGACTAAAATGGAAATTCTGAGCCTGTGGTCTTCTTCTTGATGACATTCAGGAGGTCTGTTTGTGGGGAGTGGCATGCCTACCTAATCCAGAAGGGAGCAGCAGAATAAAATGCACACCTGGTTCATTCAGATTAATTCAGATCACTCATCCTCTACGTAGTTTGTTTCGCAGTTCTCCTTTTCTGCACTCAGTGAAATTTGTGAGCTGCCTGTGGATTCCAGCTGGGGGCAAGGGTTAAACACTCCTTCCCCATTCTCCTTCCTAGCATTCTCTGCCAGTCAGGCATCCCTGCAACTGCAATTTTATTGTATTCCTTAACAGTGGCATAGGAAGGGCGGGGCCTAGGGGGCGGTCCGTCCCGGGTTCCAGGGGAGGGTGGTGACACTCCCCGGCCCCTCCCAACCCTCCCCCGCTGCTCAGCACCCTGTCCGTACTTCTTTACGGACGGATGGGGCAGCCCCACGAGCCGCCGCTTGCTCACCAGCTCGTGGGGCTGCACCGTCCGTACAGCAGCACAGCCGGGGCAGCCCCACAAGCCACTGCTCTCTTGCCGGCTCACCGCGGGAGCAGCAGCGCCAGCCCGGATGCACAACGCATGCCCGAAAATTCTGGGCATGTGCAGTGCATCCAACGGGAGTCGTGACGCCCCGCCCCCAGGGGGGTGCCTCTGCTCCACTGCCCCGGGCAGCAAAGAGGCTTCCTCCACCACTGTTCCTTAACAAGCACATTACTAGGATTCACACAATTAATGCCATGCTTTGGGCCTTGTTTCATTTGTAAGATTGCCTTTACCCTCCCCTTTGTCCTGCAGTGGCTTTGGGGTGTGGAACTGGTTCCCATCTGCAGATGTTGTTGGACAATGAGCCCTAGCTAGCATGGTCAATGGTCAGGGATGATGGGATTTGTAGTCTAACAACCTCTAGAGTGCCACGGATCCCTCAGCTTTGGTCATGGGAGTTATATCTACCCCTGATGTGGACTGGAAGAAGGACCCTGTGGTCATGCTCTGCTAGGTAATGCTCAGTTGGTAGAGCATGAGACTCAATCTCACAGCCGTGGGTTCGACTCCCACATTCCACAAAAAGTTTTCTGCATTGCAGAGGGTTGGAGTAGATGAGCCTTGTGGTCCGTTCCAACTTTATGATTCTGTTCTATGATTCCTAACACACTTCAAAACCTACCATTCCTTGAGAACGTTATGTCACCCTCCAGCCCAAAAAATTCGATTTAGCTGTTGGTTGCACTTGTCTTTCATATATGTAGCCAGTTTCAGAAGATCCATCAGAGTGCTTGCTTCTCCAGCTTTGCCAGCTAACTGTATAATTTTGTGCTAGTGATTTTATTAGAGAGCTGGGAGACTGAAGGATACAGCCACAATCAGTTTCTAAAGACTTCTTGCATCTCCTTATATAATTCTACCAATAAGTATTGTGAATCTGGACCCCATGAAACTCCTATTATTTCAGAAACAAAGGGGACATTGCTATGCACACTTACCTGGGAGTAGCCCCCATCGAAAACAGTAGAACTTACTTCCAGGTAAGCATGCATAGGCTCAGACTGCATTTCTAGTTTGTATGTTAAGTACCGGTGTAACTGAGGTCTTAAGCTTTAAGCTGCTACAATAAGAACCGTGTTTTCATGTTTATAGTGTCATGTACACCTGCACTGCTATAAAAATCTAGATAGCAATTGGAGGATAAAGGCAACTGGGTTGTTACAGCAATGAAAGTGAATTTTCACAAACAGCTTTGACTTAATTGTGACACAACACACCATACAGAAAATGGGCTTAGTTTAGGAAATCTGCTTTCATCAGGATTGTCTAGACAACTGGCCTTCAGTTCTCATAAAGCATACTCAGTAGAAACAACAAATCGTGGATTAGCCTTATTTGATATCTTAATCTGAAAGTGATATTAAATGGTCAAATAAAATATCCCTGTTAGCAAATTTAACAGTTCATAGCTACATTACTTGAAATGGAAAGGCCTTGGGTTATATTGATGTGAAGTTGTGTTAGTGAATTAGATACAAGACTGTAAAGGGAAGCTCAGGTGTGCCTGATCAGCCTTTTCCATTTGTAAATTCTGCATGTATTTTTAAAATAGATTAGCAAAGACAAACACGGAGTATTTTAAGATATAGTCACATTTTTAAAATGGTTTTATGTTTAGCTCTTCCACAGAGTTGAGGGGTTAATGGTATATGCTTAAATTGTACCTATTTACAAGGGAAAATACCAATTTCTTGACTACCATCTTAAGAAAATCATTGTGTCTCTTTTAGGATAAGCTTTTTAAAAGCTTGCCAGTCTGTACCCAAGAAAGAGGGATGCATAATCTTCCACTCCTTCTCCAGATATTGCTGAATGTGTTTGTGTTGATGTTAGACTAGTCTTGATACGAAACTAATTTCTATTTGTAAGGATTCTTAAAAGGGGGATCAGCCAAGTATCTAACATTCCTCTTACACCCACCCACACCCACACACCCTTGCAGAGTGATGTGATATAACCCAGAAACAGCTTTAATTCCATATTTGCTATCTGTGTGGACTAGGTCATGGATTGTACCATTCAAGGAAGCCATATAAGAGCAGCCACATGACCCATTACTAGAGATGGACAAGTCTGTCAATTTCAGTTTCTCTCAGATTTTCGTTTTTCCAGGCTTCAATTCCACTCTCCACATTTCTGCAGCAATTTGAATCATGAAAATTCATCAGCATTTTTTGTGAACATTTATGCATCAATTTCCCCCCCCCATCCCTTCCCTAGGGGCGGAAGAAGTGGGGGGTTCAGTGGAGGCGGGTCGCCCCTGGTGTCACCACTGAGGGGGAGTGACAAAATTCTGGGCGGAACTCACCGCGGGGCCTGCAGCGCGCCTGAGCCATGCATCTCTCCTGCCCCAAACGGTTCGCCCGCCACCTCCCCCTCAGCTGTAGGGCAGCTGAGTGGGAGGAGGGAGTGGGAGGAGGCAGGCAGACTCCTTGGAGGCCCCACGGAGCATCCTGCCCTGGCTTGCCCTGCCCTGTGGGTGGGTGGCCCCGCCCCTGGACACAGGGCACGCATGCCACCCCAGGCAGCCAATCGGATTGCTCTGCCGCTGCCCATCCCATGACTTGTGTACAATCCATGACTGGATCCTGCATGATCAATAAAGTGGGGGGGGGGCGGATGAGGGTCATGCTTTTGGTGGAAGAATTGCACTGTAAAATTCAGAGAAGTTCAAATTTCAAAGGATAATTGTTTTGATCTGCATATTGTTTTGAGAAGACTAAATTAAGTAGTTTCATGAGAATATGCATACCCACCCTCACCCCCACTTTTCCTGCCCAGGACCTGTGTGTGATTCCTTGGGGGAAAGGGATTGGCTGTAAAACCACTATTGTGGCTAGTAGCCATTGATAGAAATATTTGTCTAATTTGTTTCCAGATAACTAACAGTTCCCAGCATTCTTTGGTAGAACCCATGACATGACAGTCAAAGCGGCATTATGGCACTTCAAATTTATAGTGCGGATGCTGCCTTAGATAGTTCAAAATGCACACTGTACTATTTTATGGGTTTTGGGAAAGCTTCACTAGCTTGCACGAAATGTTTTCTTTCTAAAAAAAATTATATCGTTAGCTGCCGCATCACCTGCTTCATTTTGCATCGCCTGACATAAAAGTTAATGTTAATCTGCCGACTCATTCTGATTGGATTGCTTTGGAAGTCACTCCAAAGTCACAGTGGCTAAATGGGATGAAGCTGTAAGACAGAAATGCATTTCGGTTAATACCTCCACTGAAGCTAAGCCGGTGCCAGTCCTAATTCCCAAAAGAAAACAAATCCACAATAATCCATCTTTTAATTCTGAACATAGTGGCACGATGCCAAATAATATGGAGCATGCATAACTTGGTCAGAATGCTGCATCCGATTTCACCATGGTTTCCTCAGCCTTGACCTTTTCATACATTCATTTTGAGGTCAGCGAGCAGCATGAATGCAAAGGTGTTATCTCTACCAACACCGATGGTGTGTGGCTATTTCCCAAAATAGGTATATTGGGAGAAACTGAGAGAAACGTGTTGGTGGTTTATTAAACACTGTGACTCAGTTGAAATGACAACAGATGCTTACAGAAGAAACATATGTTCTAGTGGCCCCCCAAATACTCCTTAGTAATTTTCTTTCCTTTTAGATGCCAAATTTATACACCACCATTCAAAACATATTATCTTCCCAAGGTACCTTACAACATACATATAAAATAATGACAAACCGTATGAATTTCAAGCAGTGCACTAATAATAACAGCAGTCATAAGCGATTTCAGCTTCTAATCAAATTCCACTGGATGCCCCCAAACAGAGGACCCCAATGTGTACAGTCAATCAGCTGAGAAGGAATTGGTGTCATGAGGTCTGAGCACTAAGACTCTGTCAACACTTTTGTCAATTTTAGGATACAGGGCAGGATTCAGCTGAGTCCCATCAACAAAAACCCTATGCAAGGACTTCCTCTTCCACTTTCCCCCCTTCTCCCCCTGTGCCCCCATTGGCTTTTGGGGGTGTCAGGAGAACCCCCAGAACAATGTGCAGGGGGAGAAAAGAGGGGATCATTCCATCTGGAGAGCCAAAATGCTTCTCCTGATGGAACAATTGCCTTAGTGCAATGTTGAATTCATTCCACAGATCTAGAGCTCTGAAAATTAAAAAGCTAAAGTGACCACTATATTATCACCCCTTAATGCTCTGATTCTATAAGCCACCGTTGTTGCTAAGAGACACAACTCTGCCACCATTCTGAGTGTTTCCATAGCACCTTGACTGAAAACTTTAAGACACCTTCAGCATGATGTCACTGATAGTATCCAACCCACCCAAAACCCATCCTCAACACTTCAATGTGCTGTGAAACTTTTTTTTCTCCTGTTGTTTCTGTGGCCTCAGCGGTGGCAGCAGTAACATCACTCCTTGCCCTTCCTTACAGGCCTCCAGACAGAATTTTAGTGGTGGATGTCTGCTGCTGCTGCTGCACTTGGCTCTGATCTATGGTGGTTGCCTGCAACCAAATGCAATGTCCTGAACTATAGATCTATGAAATCCTCAGAGAACAATAGATTTACAGCTGCACCTTGGTTGACAAACAGAATGTGTTCCGGGAGTCCGTTTGACTCCCGGAACTGTTTGGGAGTCCGTTTGACTCCCAGAACCATTCAAAAACCAAGACACGGCTTCAGATTAGCTGCAGGAGCTTCTTGCAGCCAAGTGGAAGCCGTGGAAGCCACGGCAGATGTTCGGCTTCCAGAAATTGTTCGAAAACCAGAACACTCCTGGTTTTTGATTGTTCAGGAGCCGGGAGCCGAAACATTCAACAACTAAGCCATACAACTGTATATAGCAGAAATCTATAGTTCTATTTAAGCACTTCATTTAAGCACACATCTGTAATAATATATAATGAAATAAATAATAATAATGATGATGAGGATGATGATGATGATGATGAAAAACTGGTCAGGAAAAGGAGCTTCATGATAGTTACAAGAGCTGGCCACACTACAGCCCCTTCATCTGAAAGTAGGAGAACAGGTGGCTTCCCCTAAACTTGATGTTTCAGGGAAGGTTGTATTACTGTATAAAATGGGATAAGTGTGGTTCCAAGTTATGTACTTCTGGCCCCCTTAGTGTTTGTAGGAAGGCTGTACCATATCAGAAATAATGCACAAGAGCTGACTCTTAAAGAAATGAAAACAAGGAAAGCCAGTGAATAATAGATCTGATACTTGAAGTGTAAATAATATATCCAGCAGAAAGAATAGTCCACATACAGAATTAGTGCTGCTAAAGTGATTCAGGACCTTCTGTTTCTGCCTCTGGTAGCTACAGTTGACATTTTCATGACAGATTTGGTGTTCCCTAGCCAAGGCCTTGATATCCCTGCATCTGCTTTGGAAGGAAGGTGTTTTCAGATGGTTAAATACCAGCTGCAGGGCCATGTACAGTGTGGAAATTTTATGTAATATCTTTGTGACATTTTGGACCATCTAATCACACATATGGCATTAACAAAAGAAAAATTTCCCAAGAGCCCAGTGTGAGGGAAGTGGTTTTGTGAAATAAACAGCCCCAATGATGGTGATAATTTCGGCACAGTGTGATTCTTCTGCCTTTATATTGATTAGTTATCATGCCAGGTGTGCAACCACACTTCCACACAATCAAAATCCCTGCAGGGAGTCTAATCTCATGAGCAGCTACTCCTAGTAGTTCTAAATGCAGACAGTCCACAGCAACATGCAACATGTAGGACTACTCCCAGTACAGTAATATGTGAGTGAAATGGGCTTAAATTAACACTTTATCTTTATGCAATGATTCATTCTCTCTCTCTCTCTCTCTCTCTCTCTCTCTCTCTCTCTCTCTCTCTCACACACACACACACACCAGTACATTAGAAGATGTGTGGCACCTGATAGGTTCTGAGTGTATAAGGTCTCCAATAACAGACCTTCCAAGTGTCCCTATTTTCCAGGGACGTCCCTGATTTGGAGAAGCCATCCCAGTTTCTGATTTGAACCCAGAATGTCCCGCTTTTCCTTTGGATGTTCCTATTTTCATTGGAGAAATGTTAGAGGGTATGGAGTTATCTGATCCCTGAATCATCTGAAGGCAATTCTGTATAGGGAAGTCCTTTTTAAAGTTTAATGTTTGATTGTGTTTTTTTATATGCTGGAAGCTGCCCAGAGTGGCTGGGGCAACCCAGTCAGATGTGTGGGGTGTAAATAGTAAAATTATCATTATGGAATGGGGCGTTCCTATTTTCATCAGTGAAATGTTGGAGGGTATGCAGTAACACTCTGAAGAAACAATTTGACCACAAGTTTCCCATGAAGTCTGAAATGAGAGGGACTAGAAATAATAGCAGATTCTATTTTTAGGAATCAATTCAGTTGCATAAATAGACAAGAGATAATTAGAGCTTTGTTTTGTTCCACAGATCCCTCTATTCCAAACTCTGACATGATAACCAATTAATACAGAGGTAGAAGAATAACACTATATGGAAATCATCACCAATCACTGGGGCTGCTTATTCAGGGGAAAGGCTTCATGCCACCACCCCTTGTGGAAATTCCTCCTTAGATTTCTTGCTAATGAGTATGTATCAGGAAGTCAGCTCCTATGCAGGTGAGTCAGCTCTCTGTAAGCCAAACATTTGTACCACTTGAGCTATAGAGGCATCCTAGCAAGTGATGTAAAGTTAGCTACCTGTTCCTCCACATGACAGAAATTACCTGATTCTTTATGTTCCACCTTGATCATTGAGATATTCTGATGGGACACTTTTAGTAGTTTCCCCATGCCCCTGAGATTCGGTCAACCTTCACCAGGAACTACAGCCAAGCCTAAAGATGTCTCCATCCCACACTATGAGTGGGGTCCCTTGTCCCATTTATCCTTTCCTAAACCCCACCACTGGCAACAGCTCTTAGATTGAAAGCAAATAATACTTTAAGACCTGGGCTTTGGCAAACATAGATATGACAGACAGTTACATAGGGCTGCTCTAGCATAAATTTAAATCCATTCAGCTTGGGCTCTGGCCAGTTTGGTGTGGAAGCACATAAGAAAACTAGTGCTTTGATCAACTCCAGGTGCCCTTGTGCTGCACAGCTGAGAATCCAATGAAGGCAAGGCACAAGCTTGGGGAGAGAATCACCAAGTACCTTGTTCAGGGCTCCTCCTGCCAGAGGACACAACCCTGTAATCATCCTCTGATTTAGGGAATGAGTCCCCTACAGTATCTTTGTTTCCCCAGCCTTGCAATTTAACCAGCTAGCTAGCTCCATCAGAGAAGTAAAGCCTAGCCTGCTCAGCCTCCCATGGACTGCAAGAAGATCAAACCTATCCATTCTCAAAGAAATCAGCCCTGAGTGCTCACTAGAAGGGCAGATCCTGAAGTTGAGGCTCCAGTACTTTGGCCACCTCATGAGAAGAGAAGACTCCCTAGAAAAGACCCTGATGTTGGGAAAGATGGAGGGCACAAGGAGAAGGGGACGACAGAGGATGAGATGGTTGGACAGTTTTCTCGAAGCTACTAACATGAGTTTGGCCAAATTGCGAGAGGCAGTGGAGGATAGGCGTGCCTGGCGTGCTCTGGTCCATGGGGTCACGAAGAGTCGGACACGACTGAACGACTGAACGACTGAACAACAACAAGCTCCCAGCAGAGAAAACTTTTCTTGTAGCTGTCCAAGGTTTGCTCGAATCGGATTGGTGACTGGACAGTGCCTGCTTCCCTGCAAGCCTCTAGCAGAATTGGACATTTGGTAATCTGTGAGTTTATTCCAGGAAAACTTCGGTTCTTTGTCACACAAACACCTCCTTAATAATCTTCTCCTTGAAGATCACAACTGCCTAGTTAAGAAACTCCTCATAGCCACTTCAAGAGCTGAACCAGGAGGGATCACAACCTTGTGTAAAAAAAATAAAATTATGTAGGTATATCCAGGTAAGAAGATTCTTCATATTCCTGAAGTGTCTGCTCTGTTATACTCCCATTCTTCCTTCTCCTGCCTCATTCTTCTTGCTTCAATGGATATTTCAAACATATTTCAGTGGGTGAGTTATTACATACTGACAGTAAAATTGAGCTCCTGTCTGCCATAATATTGTTTATGTATGAGTTACTGGCAACACTGGAAAACAATCTCTTCTGCCTAGTCTTACTGCCAATAGTGAAACACTGCCATAATCCCCCCTTGAAAAACCATCAGCAAGTAATCAATAGTTAATATCTTTAGAAGAAGCCCCCGCCCCAATTTTTCTGCATGGCCTGCAAAAGAAATCACGATTAGTTTTTTCATAGAAAAAAAATGCAGATAATAGTCATATTTTGTTGTTTCTGTGATGCTGTTTGGTGTTGAGATATAGTTTTCAGGAAATAACTGGGAAATAATTTTAGCAAGCAATACAATAAAAAGGGGTTATTAAAAGTTAAGCTTGCTGGTAATGTGACAAATAGATGGCTGGTAGTTGCCAATTAAATGGGGGAGGCCCTGTTTAGCCAATGCACAGTGAAAGGGAGGGAATAAGGGTAATCTTGCTTTTGTATTTGCCGCAGCAAAGCTTCCCAACAAGGTGACCTTTCCCCTCAGTGAAATGGCCTTGTGAATGCAACCCCGGTTTAACAACATTCTGGTGGTTTGAAATGTTTGGAAACTGGTGGTTTTTAGGACACGGCAACACTTTTATATGCCCCATGAAAACCAGCTAGTTTTTCCTCATGGAAAAGATTATATGAATGAGAATTTAAGTAGTAAAAGAAGCTTTGGCTATTGTAGCTCTTACAATATACAACAGGGATTACCAACATGATGCCTGCAAGTGCATTTGTGCCCTCAGAGGCTACCCCTGTCATACAAACACACGCGCACACATGCTTTTGGCTTGAAAGAACAATTCACTTTAGTCAACAGTTGTGGTGTGTGCTTGGTTATTGGGTGTATGTGGTGCCTACAACAGTTCCTCCAGTTTGCAAATGTGCTTATGGACCCACAACATGCTTTATCTCTGCTGTTTTTGTTTGTGCTCACAATCTTTTGTGTTTCTTTTTCCTGAATTTTTCCTCCAATGAACCATTTCCTCAAAAGATTTCATAAACATATGTGCAACTGCCTTTCCTTCTCTTTGAGTTTCCCTGCTGTAATGGGGCCATATTTTTGGTGGCCTTTTAAATGTCACCATAGCTGCAAGGGAACCACTTTTCTCTGGCAGGCTCCTATACTGCTGGGGGTAACGTTTGAATGACACATGAGCAGGGCCAATCATGTGGATTCTGATCATGGTTACAGCCTGGCAGGAAGGGGAGGTGCCAATTCCATGGAGAAGACCTGTATCTTTGGCCTCCCCCTCATACAGATGAGACATTTAAACAAACACATTCATAAAAAGGCTGGGGAAATAGCTGAAGTGCCCCACAGTGCTACATGCTAAAAATGTATGGTATTAAGCCATATATAAATTATTCAAATAAATAAAATTTAAGATTAGCTGAACACAAAGGTCACCAGTGAGCTTTTCAGCTGGTTGTAATATTCTTTCATTTCAAGGTGGAGTTGGAATGACCTAAGGTTTAATCCATGTTAAACCAATCTGAAACTATAAACTTGTTCCCCTCTGTGTGACATTTACATTCCTGGTGACCAAAAGGAAAAAGCTTCTCAAGGAAGGTATATTCTTTCAGGCATGCTAAAATGATACTGTATCATCTTTGCGTTTGCAGCGCTCACCTTCACAGTTGCTAATCTTTTCCATGAATCCAGTCTGCCCTTTTAAGCTTCTGACCAAAAGGTGATATTCCTAGGTTTTATTCTACATCAGAAGTAGCTAAAAAATGGTTTTTGAACATCGCAGGAAGCATTCTCCTGCACTAAGCTGGCCAGGGGTCTTATTCCCACTGAGTTGTGGCTAAGGATCTGCAGCCAGGACACAAATTTGCCTCTGGAGAAATACAAGATGGCAGGTGGGGAAGGTGTCACTAGCAGAACATTCTGCACTGTGTCTGGCCACATTTTTCTTTTAATGGTTTAAAAGTTGGGGGGGGGAATGAAGGGTCAGGATTGCTGGGACCTCGTATAAAAGACTCAGGGCTCAGGCTGCCTGGACTGCCCCTTAATCGCTCCTCTGACTACAGCCCCACCTCAAGATCCTTTTTGCTGTAATAACAAAATGATTGTTTTTCAATGTGCTGTTTCCTTCAGCATTGGTAATCTACATTTTGGTTACAACTGATGGCTTAAGCATTTAGAAATATCTAGCAATGAAATAAAGAGGAGGGCTATCTGACAACCATTCTTTAAAATGAAAGTGTGGTGGGCCAGAATGCATCTGTGAGACTGTAAGAGTTGCTGCAAGGAAAATAAACTCTCTTCCTCCTCCGCTACTTCATCTTGCCACACTCAACTTTAATTTCATTTTCAAGCAGAGCAGCTGATGTCAGCTAAACTTTAGGAGGCTGCTTTAGGAATTTTCCTGAGGAAACTGCAGCAACATGCATTATTCTCCACATATTTCTGCAGGGTTATTTAACGAGAGTAGGAGCAAACAACTTGCCGCCTTCAGACAAGGGTGTATTTGGTGGGGAGACACATCCTCATTCGCCACAGAACACCTCCCGACTGTTGCTGGTTTGCAGGATTCAAGAGAAATTTAGGTCTGTGCGATTAAAGCAGGTTAAAGCACTCTGCTGCCCTTGTGCAACAAACCCACTTTACAAACAAAATGGATCTTTTGCAGTTAGGAAAGTGGTGGGGGAATGCAATGAAAAGTGTGGAATATAACAATGATTTACAGGAAGGTGTACAAACACTATGCAACCAAATCAAGATGAATGGTCCATAAATAAGTAATATGGAGGATCCCTTTGTTGGCCAAATTTGGCAGCTGAACACAGGTCAATTTACCAACACTGTGAAATCATGGCACGGCCTGACATTGCTATGATTCTCACAGCGGGCATGAGTGGTGTCACATGCTGTATGGTAGTAACTCCTTAAGATATTTGGCTTCAGAGTGGCAGACCTTGAGTTTTCTGGAAATCCAGAGACATACGGAAGGCCTCCTTTATGTAAACTGGGTCCTTGTACCGTTAAGAGCCTGTAACACTGCTTTCACCAATCTGATACATAGTCCAAAACACCTGGAGGGCTTCAGCAGACTGCTATGGTAGATCCTTCCAAGGATCCTCGCTATCAAGCCAGAGTAGCTCATTTAGATGTGGCAGCCATATTGTGTTAAGGCCACACACCCCAATTTGCACGTGGTGCCAATGGGACTTCCTCAGTGTTCGAGATGTGCTCACTTGCCCCAAAGAGGTTGCTGACACTGGGTGAACTGTTAAATATAAAACTGTTTTCCCTTTTTAAGTGTACAGCAGAAATGACATGCCAGGGGTGGGGCGCAGATTGACTGTACCAATCCCCACCACTTCAACCTTCTCCCTCTCAGTATGCAGCAGCAAACCACACACTGTGAATGTAGAATAGCAGCTGCACCCCACCCAGCAGGCTGATTCTGTTGTATACTTAAGACATCTTCGGTGTGTATCATTTAAGATCTAATGTGTAAAAAGGCTCTCTTTTCCTGCCACTCATCTGTAGTAAATTTGGACTGACAGCGAGACTTGTGCAGTTAGGTTCCATTTCATTGTTAAGTCTAGATGTGACTTTCTCTCTTATTTTCACTTCTGAAACATCTAGATCAGAAATGACAAGAAAGGTAGATCAGTAGGAAATGACAAGCTTCCACCAACCACACAAGTCAAATTATCTCCCCAATGAAACATACATTTACTTATAATCAAGGGGGAAAAGAATAATGAACATAACTTAGATTCTGTCCATGTTTACAGTTCTGCCCAGATAAATTTGTGAACATCCTTCAGCTCATCCATGATAATATGACAGCAACAATCACAGATAACAATGGCTCTCAAAGTGAATCATTCACAGTGGGATCAGGTGTTAAACAGTGTTATCGCCCCAACTCTATTTATTATTTTCATTGCCATGATCCTACACTTTGTCAAATGGAAAGTCCCCACTGGAGTAGAAATCATATATCGAACAGATGGAAAACTCTTAAATCTGAGTAGGCTGAAAGCAAAGAGTAAGGTTACCATAACTTCCATCATAGAGCTTCAGTATGCTGATGACAACGTAGTGTGAGTATACTCAGAGGATGACCTCCAAACCATCCTGCACCAACAAGAACAAAACAACCTCTCTGCGGTGCCACAAATCCAACTCAATGGTGTAATGTTGGAAAGTGTCAATCACTTCTCTTACCTGGGCAGTTTCTTTCCACAAGGGCCAACACTAATGCCGAAATCCAGCATTGCCTGAGCTCTGCAAATGCAGCTTTCTCCCGATTGAAGTGCAGAGTGTTTGAAGACCAGGACATTTGCAGGGAAACCCAAATGCTTGTTTAAAAAGCTATTGTACTACCAACCTTACTGTATGCTTGTGAAATGTGGACCACTTATAACGCCATCTCCAACTCCTCAAAAGATTCCATCAACGGTGTCTCCGAAATTTTTTACACATCACTTGGGAAGACATGCAAACTAATGCCAGTGTAATGAAAGAAGCAAAGATCACCAGTGTCAAAGCGATGATTCTTCAACATCAACTTTGTTGGACTAGTCATGTTGTGCTGATGCCTGATTATCATCTTCCAAAACAACTACTCTATTCCGAACTTAGAAATGGAAAGCGTAATGCTGGTGCTCAACAAAAGAGGTTTAAAGACTCTCTCAGGGCAAATCTAAAAAAAAAAGTAGTACTGTATAAACACTGACAATTGGGAAACACTGGCCTGCGAGTGCTCCAATTGGAGAACAGCCTTTACCAAAGGTGTCATGGACTTTGAAGATGCTCAGACTCAGGACAAAAGGCAGAAACATGCTAAGAGGAAGGCACGCTTGGCAAACTCTCACTATGATCAACTCCCACCTGGAAACCTATGTCCCCACTGTGGAAGACCGTGTGGATGCAGAATTGGCCTCCACAGTCACTTATGGACTCACTGTTAAGACCATGTTCATGGAAGACAATCTTACTCGGTTACGAGTGATTGCCAAAGAGGAAGAAGATAGCAGAACACACTTTTTACTCATAACTAAGGAGAGTTATTTTGAGAGCAGAAAGGATAAACATTACTAAAACTGCACAAGCACACCACATGCACACACACAGCAGTCTGCCATGTAAGTCAGCCCCCCCCCAACCTAGTCTTCCAGCTCCCCCCCCCCCACACACATACACACTCCATTTAAACATTATGATTTAATCATAAAATGTGAGCAGGAAGACTTGCAAAGCAAGGAACGGGAAGAAATAATTCAAGATGTGCACTGGGGCTTGGGGAACTGCATACTCTCTGCTTCTAGATAACATGAACCAATTTAGCCTCAACCTAAAGAATACAGTATAAAGAAGCAAGCCTGTGCATGTGCCACTCAGTTACACAACTCAATTGCAGTTTTTCATATTTCCATTTACTTTTCATTGCCCTCTGTTGTCCTCTACCCGTGCTCACTTGCACAAACTATTTTCCTTTCTTCCTCTCAGATCTGTGGATTGTTCCTTATCAATGATACTTCTATAAAATCACAAGGTGTTTGTGTGTGTGTGTTGGAGTGGGTGTCACTCCCTGTTTAAGTAAGAAATAAGTAGGAAACAATGACATGCTGGGGGAAGTAGCAAATTATTATGGAGCATCTTATATTTCCTTTTTCCATACTGAACCTGCTGCTAGTAAATACCATTGGTTGACTTTGATTCTAGTGTTATGAGAGAAAGATGGCGATCTATATGCTGCAGTAAACTAAAATGGCAACCCTTTTTGCAAATTTCATTCCAATGTCTTCCTATACACAGGTGGTCTGAGCTTTCCCTGTACAAACTGCCATGAGTTGAAAAACTGTGAAAGTGTCTTGATGCCCCCAGGCATTGGACTTCAACTCCCATCATCTCTGACCGTTGGCCAGGCTGCCTGGGACTGATGGGAGATGTAGTCCAACATTACCTGGGGACCCAGGTTAGGGATAGCTGGTGTGAAAGTGCTGTCACAGACAGATGCTTCTTCTTTTAGTTAATTGATGAATAAGCATCACTATATAATTAGACTTTACTGTGTATTCCATGCTCATCTTGAATAAATTGAAATATTGCTTGAAATATTCTTTCTGCCAGTATAACTTCTATAGTGGAATATGTTCAAGTAAAAATTATTATTATTATTATTATTACCTCAGTTAAAGCATAATATAAAAATGCAATACTACACGACAGTTCAAAATAACTTAAAATGACAGAAATGAGTTCCATTTTTATTGGAACACAGTCCTGACATTCCTTTCCATTTAACAAGATTCTGCAGCTGGAGGATGAGCAGAATGGGGCAGGGGGAAAACCAGACCATGCTTTCAATTTTTCAGTGTGGTAATGAGAAATCCATTTAGAGTCAAGCACTTCAGAACCCATTTTTAGATACATTCCCTTGGGCTGCTCTTTGGCAAACTGTCCTCTCACAGAATTGCCTGTGCTGCCTCTGTCACTGGCATAGATTTAATGCATTTAAACTTTCCAACCTCTCCACATGCAGTGCTGGTTGAAAATGACTTGTCTTTTCTGCTCACTGCATTTCTGAAATTTGCTCAGTGAAATCTCTTCCAAGATACCATAAATTTGAAGTCATGTTTTCCGGAGCATTACTTTCATAGCGCACAATGTGAAACTTCTACTCCTTAAGGCCATCCAGGACCTCTCTGGCTTCACCTGAGCTTATTTCCCAAGATTCTTTAAGGCTTGGTCTGTTACTTGATAACTAGTAGTAAAGAAGGGGGAATAATAGACTGAATGCAGAAACTACCTTGATGGTGATGGTCTATTTATTTATACTCCATCTTTTTCCCTGACGGGACTCGAGATTGCTTAAAATAAAAATAAGAACTGCTAAAAACATAGAAAAATAATTATTAAAAAGCAATTAAATATTTTTTAAAAATTAATTTGATAATATAGTGCTGTGGGTAAATGTGTTGTACCAGCATCACAAAGTTCTCTGGAACATGGCAATGATGTGGCAAAGCAATTCATTTAGAACAGTGACCTCTGAAGGTCAAACTGCACATTACACTGACTGTATATTATCATTCATAGACTGCGTAGTGGGGCAGAGACAGTTACCTGACTTCCTGGCAGGTGAGTTACTGCTGCTCTCTGGAAGAGAAGGAGTGGGGAAGCAGTGAGGTCTGTGCAGTGCAAATGCATCAGCAGATCCAATCTGGTGTTCCTGGTGCTCCAAGGTGCAGGGCAAACACACCAGGAGCATCAGATTGGCTCTGCTGATGCATTTGCACTGCACATACCTCACTGCTTCCCCACTACTCCTCTTCCTGGTAAGCAGCAGCAACTCACCTGGAGGTGGTATGCCATGGTGCCAGACAACCCACCACTGGATAGTGTTTTCCTTAAATTAATTGCACCCATGGGCGGGGATTATCAAGATCACCGCTTGTGAGCAGTGGAGGTTTGCTCCTTCCTTCCCAAGAATATACCTACACACACAGCTGTGAGGCTTAGAAATTCTCACCATTGAGAATGAATGAGGAAGACATTATTCAGTTCTCATTTCGATACAAAACTATCTCACACTCTCCGCATCAATATGTGAACCGGAACACAGCTCCCCTTCATGATTTCCGCTTCTCGAATTTTGCAATGTACTATGCTGATTTTAAAAATGCATACAAAAATGGGATATCTTAGGGGAGTATACCAAAATGTGTATATTAGTGTGTGTGGGGGGGGGGGGAATGCACGATATTAGAAGAAATGGCTTACAAAAATGTGTATAAACAGAAATGCACACAAAACATGCATGTGAATTTTTCATGCAGGGTTTTTAAAAAAGCGTTTGCCAACTGGGGTGGAAAGGGGGGAGTTGAACTTAAGACTGGGAAATGAGAAAAAAACAGCATCAACAGATTTGTCTATAACTATTTGTCTATAACTACTAATTCTGAGTAGAAATGTATATGTTTGTGCAGCAAATGGAACAAACTAGGAGTAGAAGCAGGGACTATTCTAAGTTAGGAAACAAATTCTTAAAAGGCTTCCTTTGCACTATTTGCTCTCATTTCCTCTGGTAGCCAGGATGCTTCCACAATCATTGCTTTGCATTCAGCAGCCAAGTGGTTCTCCTCTTCATCTTCCCACTGAAAGATTCCTCACTGCCCTCTCTTTCTTTATGAAGACATTTTGTGTCCATGTGCCTGTCTGATGTTGCCTGTCTAATGTAATCTGTAGAGTGCCTGAGGGGAAATACACTGTTTCCCTCTTTAAGACTGCTTCTTTCACAAAGGCACACCCACATTACTATTATTGGTAAATAGTCACTTGAAGGTTGTACTATTCCCAGCTTACTTTGCCCTGAGCTGGGGAGCTGATTTGCTAGTGACAGCATTTCTATTATTGGTTTTTTGGGAAGGGAAATTCTGCTTGCTCACCACTTTTTCCGATATTGCTTCCTATTCACACGCAAGCGTCATTCAAAAATTTTGACAGCCTATAACAACCAAAGGAAAGGCTGACCTCTTTTTTGTTCTGAAAGAAAGCCTCGGTGTCTGACTTCCTGTGTCACTGTACAAATTTTTATCATATCTTTCTCTTTAGCACAATGTGTGGGATTGTTGACTCTGAACTTCTGATACCTCACAAATGCATTCAGATTGGCCAACAGCAGCAGGCCATTGGATATTTATTTGGGGTCTCAGAAAAGCTGCAACTCACGAGGTTCTACACCTTAGCCAGCTTTCCTCACCTCTGCTAAACTTACTGTGAAGCAGTCACTTTGACAGAATCCAGAAAGGCTACCATTTCCTTTCTCCAGCTCCCATCACTGAGCCCTAGTTACAAATCGTGATGTGTCATTTGCACTGTTTGGTTCAGATGGGAAGATGTCTAGGGCTGACACTGGACCTTCAGCTCTTGTTCAGCTTCCTCTCTTCTGGTCTGTACAGAGAAGTAAGGGAAATTTCTCAGTTTCAGCCTCCGCTGGCATGTCAGCCAAGGACAATGCCACAATCCCATTCCCTTATCTGCTCTTTCCTGTTCTATTAAAACAGTTTAGCAGCGGAGGAAAGAGTGGGAGGGCATCTGAATTGGGTTCCTCAGGGAGAGATATCCTCCATGAAATCTCTTCACAAATTATCCCTCACCCTCCAAAGAATTAAGCATGTTTCTAAACCTGGTTCAGATGTGTTGATTTGGGAACCACAAAACAATATTGCAGTTGTGTCGTGGGCGTGTGGTTACACTTGCTCTGACTGTCTGAGGTATTAAACCATCCATTACTTCATGATTCAAGCACTCCCTGTTGTTTTATTTATTATCAAATAAAGAATAGATTTTTGCTGTACCAGCCAATTATACCTTTGGGTCTACTGAGAGCAGGACATCCACACTGCAGTGCTTTAGTCTGCTCTGTCAAAAAATTACTATATAATACATTTGGCATTCTCTGCCCCAAATTATCTATGCTGTGCTATTTTAAATCCTTTTTAATCCATGTTTTCATATGCTTGAAAAGCTTTGTCTAGATCGTCACTATCCACAAGACCTTAAAAGTGCCAGCCTCGTCTTGAGAACTGGTGTAGTATAGAGGCTAAGTTTACTGTCCTGTGAGGGCAGCATAAAAGAGGTGGATTCAACATGTAACAATTCAGCACCTGGCTAGTAACAGGTAGGCTCAAATCCAGCAATTCCCGCCCCCCTTTCCCATAGCTTTTCCCACACAGGCAGGGCCAAACTGCATGTTACACTTACTTTGTGACCCAGTAGCAGATGCCATGGTGGGGCAGCAGCACACACCTTACCTCCCAACAGCTGAGTCACTGCTGCTTACCAGGAAAGAGAGGGGAGAGAGTGAAACAGCAGGGAGGTCATTGCTAGGCAGATGCACTGGAAGATGTGTCAGATTTGCTCCATTGGTGCATATGAACCCATGTGACCCCACCACTAGCTCACCTTCCTCACTCTCTTTGCTGGTAAGCAGCAGCAACTCAGCCATTGGGAGGTCAAATGAGCACCACCACCCCACTATAGTGTCCACTAGTGTTGTTGTTCCTTATTCAAGTTTTGTTAATTAAATTATAAGCAGATAGGACACAATTCCTGATCAAACGTGAGTTTTCAAGAGCAATTTGAGGAAGAAAAATAGCTGGCACCATGTAGCTGTTCTGGGTGGGCATTCCAGACATTTGGAATAGTTACGAAGGACAAGACTTGTCAATATTCTAATTCTTTGGGAAACCAACTTTGTCTTTTTCTCTTTAACTGCTTTCAAGTCATTGGTCAGAAATTCTTTCTTCACACTCTGAAGCAGAAAGCTTTCTTTGTGCTTTAGCAGTAAAGATTCCTCACTTCCCTGCAGGCATGTAAAAGAACACTTATAGCTGAGTGCTCTGAAGAGCTCCAAGATAACAATAACAATAGGTTTTAGATTTAACAGGGAGGTCCCAATGGGACTCTGGCCAATCCGAACTCACAGTCTAGTGACTGTGGCATTGTTCATGGAGAAAAGTGGAGGAAGCTGCCTAATGGATAGTTGAGTAAGGTGTCTATTTGCATTAGAGATGGTAGAGTCTAGGGGTGAATTGTTGTTGTTGTTCAGTCGTTCAGTCGTGTCCGACTCTTCGTGACCCCATGGACCAGAGCACGCCAGGCACGCCTATCCTTCACTGCCTCTCGCAGTTTGGCCAAACTCATGCCAGTCGCTTCGAGAACACTGTCCAACCATCTCATCCTCTGTCGTCCCCTTCTCCTTGTGCCCTCCATCTTTCCCAACATCAGGGTCTTTTCTAGGGAGTCTTCTCTTCTCATGAGGTGGCCAAAGTACTGGAGCCTCAACTTCAGGATCTGTCCTTCTAGTGAGCACTCAGGGCTGATTTCTTTGAGAATGGATAGGTTTGATCTTCTTGCAGTCCATGGGACTCTCAAGAGTCTCCTCCAGCACCATAATTCAAAAGCATCAATTCTTTGGTGATCAGCCTTCTTGATGGTCCAGCTCTCACTTCCGTACAATTAGGGTGAATTAGGACCTCATATTTATGTCGGGAGAAACAGTTAACTCTCATTTTCCTCAACACTACAGTCCATCTGAATCAGGCATTCCTAGGTTCGGAGAAAAAAATTAATTTGGTTGGCATTTAAAAGTGAATCCATCAAATTTTCACTTTCCAAAATAATGAGAGAAAAAACACAACTGCTACATTTTGTATCAGGTCATTATTAAAAGACCTTAACAGTACAGAGATCAAGTTGTTCTGAATCTGCCTGTGCCTTAGGAGAGACGTTGAAGATTCTGCCCATTAGACCACCTTTAAGATTGTTTAGATTGATAGCACTATGAACAGGGTCATAGAATCATAGAATTGTAGAGTTGGAAGTGACCCCAAGGGTCATCCAGTGTTACCCCCTGCAATGCAGGAATCTCAACTAAAGCATCCATAACAGATGGCTATTTAACCAATCACAACTAAAGCGTCCGTGACAGATGGTATTTGCAGTGTTGGTTCCCACTCTGCAGTCTTCTCGCCCAAAAGATGTACGATCAGCCCCTTCATGATATTTTTAAAAAAGGTTTTAAAATGTATCTCTTTGAAGCTACTGCCTGCTTCCTGATTGAAAATATTGCTACCTATTTCTGTATGTTTTATAGTTTTAAAAAGTTTTTTTATGCAATGTAATTTAAATTTTTATGTTTTTATCACTGTTCATAACCTTGAGAGAACTTTGTCCAGAAAGGCAGTGTATAAATATTTAAAGCAAACAAATCAATCAATTAAACATAGCCTGGGAGACAGTTGGATTTGCAGAATTACGTAATGGGGGCCTAGAAATGAAACTACCACTCGCCGTGCTTGCCGTGTTGCAATGTCTCAGCTCCTTTTCTTCCGGTTCCCAGAGTCCTTGCCAGTTGGAAGAGCTCGTGATCTTTATCCAAGATCATGCAGAACTTTTTTGACAGCCCCTGTTCTAGATTATGCGCCAGGGTCATAGGCAGGGCACATTGCTCTGCTGATCCTGCAGACGATACTTGAAGTGTCCAATCCTGCAGCGACTTGTCAGTTAGCATAATGTTAAACTGTCCTGGAGCACACAACAGCCCTGTTTCCCAATGGCCAGAAAAGAAGATTAATCCATTCTAAGAACAGAAGTTGCCATTGGTGAGCTTAGTGGGCAAAATCATAACCTAGGAACCAGATGGGGGTGGGATTAGTTACCTCCTCAATGTTTAATTAAACAGTAGCTTAATGGAACTACTGAAAACGGAAAATGTTGAGTGTCATTATCTGAGCCCTCTTCTTGAACATATTGACACTAACATGAACCAATCAAACTTCAGACCAAATCAATCAACATTTGGGACATTTAATAGGTGATGACAAGGAAAATCTTGGCAGAGAAAAGGGAAGAAAATAAAAAGTATTTCTCAGCCGGAGACTTTCATTTTGACAGATATGGAGATTTTTTTTTCTTATTGAACAGTGTTAGTTAATTGCAGACATCTAACTCAACTATCAGTGGTGGTGTCATGAACCAGTCCCTCCCCCCTCATTTGTTGACTTTTTAAAAATCATTCAGGTGACTGTAACATTTCTTAGAAAATGAATTAAACTTCCAACAAGTAAACATGTGTATCTAAAAAAATAAAATGCTGCAATTGCCTGAATGACTTTTAAAAAGTAAATAGCCAGAGTCCGATCTGGATTGTGACTGCATCCATTCCGCATCCTTTTGTCATACTTCTTCAGTATTGTTGACCTTTCTTAGCATCTCTGCTACGAAACCCATTTATCTCTTCCTCTTTTTAACCTAGCCCCTTCCAAAAGTTCCCACAAATCCATATTTCACAATGGAAATAAATCACACCAATTGCTATGTTTTGCACAATATATTGTGATTGCAGAATTTTGGTTCTCTGGTTATAGATTGTATTGTTCATGGCACAGAAATCAAGATCCGCATCCATCTCATCCCTTGATAAATAAAACAGGTACCATTGCTGTGTGTGGAAATTCCATGGGTAATGTGACCTTGATATCCGTATTGTGTCTCCCCTACACCCTTAATAAAAAGAACATTTTGAATAATTCAGTTAAACTTAGCAGTAGATGCTGCTGTGAAAAGGCTCTGGCACTGGCAAGCATCCTAAAGTCGGATTAGACTACTGGCCAGCTCAGACAATGCTTGTGGGCATTGAGTATGCATTGCAGATTCAGTTTAATAAGGTCTGATTAGATTACTTTCTCTGGTCAGTTTCATGCACAACTGGCCCACAGGATAAATAATCTCTTTGCTCTGCTCATTGTCTTGCCTGAGTTGCATATCTAAACACTGAACATATTTAAATGTTATGAAACAACTTGCTCTTGACTTGAATTATGAGAGTGTGTGGCATCCTTTTCCTGCTGAGTCCAATTTGTGCAGGATTATTTCTCCATTGCTTGATTCATATGCATTAGCCTGCTTATGAAATAGTCCCTAACCATTTATCCATTTTAAACTTACCTTTGGTGAAAGCAGATGCAGATTTAGAACAGTGAGACCAGTTGCCCCACACTGGGTGCCAGGTCAAGGGTGCCACAACTATGACATAGTGAATTGAGCAAAACGGAAGATGACAGGCACGGGTGTACTGAATTTTGGCCTCGCACAGGGTGCCGCCAAAGACTAAAGTCTGCCCCTGGTGAAAGCTGTCTGCATCTAAGCTTTGTTTTACTTACTTATGAAGGATATTAATGTTTCAAAATCAGTGATAACAGCACATGCTGTGCATTCCCAACCCCGTTTGTTTCTTTGCTTTTGTTGTTCAGTCGTTCAGTCGTGTCCGCCTCTTCGTGACCCCATGGACCAGAGCATGCTAGGCACCCCTATCCTCCACTGCCTCCCACAGTTTGGCCAAACTCATGGTAGTCGCTTCGAGAACACTGTCCAACCATCTCATCCTCTGTCGTCCCCTTCTCCTTGTGCCCTCCATCTTTCCCAACATCAGGGTCTTTTCTAGGGAGTCTTCTCTTCTCATGAGGTGGCCAAAGTACTGGAGTTTGTTTCTTATGGTGTCTCAAAGAAATAGTAAACTTCCCAGAACACTTTAACCCAGTATTTCTCAAACAGTGAGCTGGAACCCATGGGTGGATGTTGAGTCACTTTCAGAAACAAAGCAAGACTAAATCCTTCATCTCAACCCTCACCAATTTGGACACATTGAAACCTTAGATGTTTTATTTAATTTCTAGTCTCAAATTTCCACAAGCAGTGTCTCCCTCAAAACATGGAATGAAATAAGCACACTCAAGATGTCACACATATCAACTGATGATCCTTTCTCATATATGGACAGAGGGAATCTCTCTGAGCAATTATTTCAGGTGTCTTCCTTAGTGGCCTCTGATGGTTGGAAGCCATCCACGTCAGCCTAGCAAATGTTACTGGGAAGCAAAAGGCAGATTTCCAGCTGGGAATGCCAAGTTCTCATTAAAACAATTGCCATTACCACAACCTATTCAAAAGCTTGACTGGAATTTTTCTAACAATGCCTAATACTGAAGTTGTGATGAAATTATTTTAGCCTTACTCACCTTAGCCTGTCAGAAAAAATATAAATGAAGGAAGGAAATGCTCAAATGTAGGAAAATGCCTGAAGGAAATGAAAGACCTTCCCTACACAGAGGAAGAGGCTCCATTTCAAAGATACCTAAGAAGCGGTAACAATCAATTTTATATAAAGAGACTCTCTGTCCTTATTCGCTGTGGGGAAATGATGGTGGAATGAAAGCCAATCAATTAGTTACATGCCTGGGGCCTTTTTGATCATATCCTGGCATGCTAGTTGTACAGGCATGGTCCAAAACTAAAAGCAAGTTACACAGGTCACATCTATACCAGACATATAGTGTCAGAGCCAGTGTGGTGTAGTGGTTAAGAGCGGTAGACTCGTAATCTGGGGAACCGGGTTCGCGTCTCCACTCCTCCACATGCAGCTGCTGGGTGACCTTGGGCTAGTCACACTTCTTTGAAGTCTCTCAGCCCCACTCACCTCACAGAGTGTTTGTTGTGGGGGAGGAAGGGAAAGGAGAATGTTAGCCGCTTTGAGACTCCTTCGGGTAGTGAAAAGCGGGATATCAAATCCAAACTCTTCTAAATGGCTTCATCCCAATAATCCTGGCAGCTGTGGTTTGTTAAAGGTGCTGGTAATTGAAGCTGTGCAAGGGGGAAACTACAGTTCCTAGAAGCTGTACGTCGGCTCCCTTGGCCAGTAACGTGAAATGAGCGCCGCAACCCCAGAGTCGGACATGACTGGACCTAATGGTCAGGGGTCCCTTTAACTTTACCTATGTGTTTCTTAAACATGCTTTAAATGCATGTTGTTTTGTTACTGCTTATTTCCATGCTGCTTTGGGGCTGAAAAATGCCACCCCAGGCAGCTCACAAAGAATAAACATGCAAATTCCAATTATAAAAATTCAGAAGAAATTATGATGGTATTTATTTATATCTCACCTTTTTCCCAGGCTCAAGGCGGCTTACCCAGATTGAAACAACACAATTAACACACCGAAGCTAAAAACATAAAAGAGAATCATTAGAAAGTAATGAAACTCTAACAGAATTAAAATAATGTAAAAATATATTAAATTACAAATAATAAAAGCAGCATGGCACTATTAAAGCCCTTACCTTGGAAAAAAACAGCTCCCAAAGGCCAGTCAGAATAAAACGGTCTTCACCTGCTGGAAGAAATACAACAAGGAGGGAACCAGTCTAGCTTCTGTGGAAAGGGTGTTTCAAAGTCTGGGAGCAGCCACCAAGGAGGCCCTGAGAATATCAGCATTTCAAAAATAAACCAAAAACCAAAAATAGAGAACTAGGGAAATGTGCACACAACTAAGGTAGGACTTGTGGAATGTGCATATGCAAAGGGAAAGTGGCACTTGCACAGCTTCTCTGTGTAAATGCAGGTTTCTGATGATGACCATACCAGTACTGAAAGATCCTAGTCCAACACACTAATCACTACATGACACTGGTCATCTTTTTGTCCCAGTCTAGGTCAGCCGGGCCAGCCTGATGGGTGGCCTCCTGACAAAGTTTCAGGGAGACCTGTCATGATACAACATCTAGCAGATAGCCTCGGAAAATGTTGGCAATTTCCTTCAGAGGGGAAAGTGCATGAACTGGTCATCATCGACTGGCACAAATAGATCACATTCACCAGAACAGCTGAACAAAATTGAGGGAGTTGGTGAAGGGCTAAAACTTAAAAATTTAAGCTGATACCCCTACAAATACACAGTTGGCTTGTATCTCTTTCTAGGCCCAGCACCAGCATGCCCCATTCTTAGGCTGCAACCCCATTAGGCTCATCACCCTTTTAATTTCCTTATGCTGCTCTGGGACATTGTGAGAAATAAAAATGGTAGCCCCTCCCCCCCGGAGGGTCTGGGCACCATCGTTTACATTTGCCTCCGCACCTTCAGAACATTGCTACTTTGAGGGAATTGTGGGATACTTTGTTCTTGATGTTGCTTCTGCCACCAAGAGGTAAACCCACCAGTTGTGAGACTTCCCGGGGGGGGGGGGAGTTGTTAGACTGACCCCCAGACAGGAACGGAGCCTCTGTGCCTTCCTGGCTACTCGAGTCCAGGGGCACAATAGTAATATGCGATTGTTCCCAGCTTGAAAATAATACACACAAGCCAGTGAAGGCTAAAACCTACTTTATGTAGATTATATCTCTGCGTAGCAAGCTCATATATTCAGAGCTGTGCATAACACGTCTAGCATCTCTGAGGCAAAACAGAAAGTAAAGTACATCAGTAAATTACAATGACATCACATGTGTGGGAAGCCTGGCGGATTTCCCACAGGGTGAAACATGACTCTTAGTCAGGTGACCTCGCTTCTTGCAGCTCGGCTTGTACTAATATCACAACAGGGCTAAAACTTAAAAATTTAAGCTGATACCCCTACAAATACACAGTTGGCTTGTATCTCTTTCTAGGCCCAGCACCAGCATACCCCATTCTTAGGCTGCAACCCCATTAGGCTCATCACCCTTTTAATTTCCTTATGCTGCTCTGGGACATTGTGAGAAATAAAAATGGTAGCTCCTCCCCCCCGGAGGGTCTGGGCACCATCGTTTACATTTGCCTCCGCACCTTCAGAACATTGCTACTTTGAGGGAATTGTGGGATACTTTGTTCTTGATGTTGCTTCTGCCACCAAGAAGTAAACCCACCAGAGGAGCTCCCTTTCATAGGAGGAAGCCCAGAAGAGAACAGCATGCCAAGGACTCTTCAATCCTGGAGCCATCGCTGTCTTCTGTTTATACCAAGCGATACTGCAAAAAAAAAAAAAGAACCTCCTTAACTTTTTTAAAATTAATGTGGACTAATGTAATATTTTTCAAGCCATGGCTGTATTTACTTTGCCCTCAAATTTTACCAGAGAGCAATAGCTTTCCCCCCCTTCATGGATCACTGCCTTGTCGTGGCGAAGGGGCTTGAATTACTCAGGCAAGCTATGGACAGGTCAAGATGGACAGGTCATAGCGGAGAGTTTGGACCAAACGTGATCCACCTGGAGAAGGAACTGGCAAGCCGCTCCAGTATCCCTGCCAAGAAAACTCCATGGACAAAGACAACAGGCATATAAAAGATATGACGCTGGAAGATGAGCCCCTCAGGTCGGAAGGCGTCCAACTTGCTACTGGGGAAGAGCGGAGGACAAGTACAAGTAGATCCAGAGCTGATGAAGCGGCTGGGCCAAAGCCGAAAGGACGCTCAGTTGCGGATATGTCTGGAAGCGAAAGGAAAGTCCAATGCTGTAAAGAAAAGTATTGCATAGGAACCTGGAATGTAAGAACCATGAACCTTGGTAAGCTGGATGTGGTAAAAAATGAGATGGCAAGAATAAACATTGACATCCTAGGCATCAGTGAACTAAAATGGACAGGAATGGGCGAATTCAGTTCGGATGACTATCATATCTACTACTGTGGGCAGGAATCCCGTAAAAGAAATGGAGTGGCCCTCATAGTCAACAAAAGAGTGGCGAAAGCTGTACTGGGATGCAACTTCAAAAATGATAGAATGATCTCGATACGAATCCAAGGCAGTCCTTTTAACATCACAGTAATCCAAGTTTATGCACCAACTACCAGTGCTGAAGAAACTGAAATTGATCAATTCTATGAAGACTTACAGCACCTTATAGAAATGACACCAAAGAAGGATGTTCTTCTCATTATAGGGGATTGGAATGCTAAAGTAGGAAGTCAAGAGATAAAAGGAACAACTGGCAAGTTTGGCCTTGGAGATCAAAATGAAGCAGGGCAAAGGCTAATAGAGTTCTGTCAAGAGAACAAGCTGGTCATCACAAACACTCTTTTCCAACAACACAAGAGACGACTCTACACATGGACATCACCAGATGGGCAACATCGAAATCAGATTGATTATATTCTCTGCAGCCAAAGATGGAGAAGCTCTATACACTCAGCAAAAACAAGACCTGGAGCTGACTGTGGCTCAGATCATCAGCTTCTTATAGCAAAATTCCAGCTTAAACTGAAGAAAGTAGGAAAAACCACTGGGCCAGTAAGATTCAATCTAAATCAAATTCCTTATGAATACACAGTTGAAGTGAAGAACAGGTTCAAGGATTTAGATTTGGTGGATAGAGTACCTGAAGAACTGTGGATGGAGGCTCGTAACATTATACAGGAGACAGCAACGAAAACTATCCCAATGAAAAAGAAATGCAAGAAAGCAAAGTGGCTGACCAATGAGGCCTTACAAATAGCGGGGGAGAGAAGACAAGCAAAATGCGAAGGAGATCGTGAAAGATACAGGAAATTGAATGCAGATTTCCAAAGAATAGCAAGGAGAGACAAGAGGGCCTTTCTAAACGAGCAATGCAAAGAAATAGAGGAAAATAACAGAATGGGAAAAACCAGAGATTTATTCAAGAAAATTGGAGATATGAAAGGAACATTTCATACAAAGATTACCACAATCAAGGACAAAAGTGGAAAGGACCTAACAGAAGCAGAAGACATCAAGAAGAGGCGGCAAGAATACACAGAGGAATTATACCAGAAAGATATGGAGGTCTCATACACCCCAGGAAATGTGGTTGCTGACCTTGAGCCAGACATCCTGGAGAGTGAAGTCAAATGGGCCTTAGAAAGCCTTGCTAACAACAAGGCCAGTGGAAGTGATGATATTCCAGCTGAACTATTTAAAATTTTAAAAGAGGATGCTGTTAAGGTGCTGCACTCAATATGCCAGCAAGTTTGGAAAACTCAGCAGTGGCCAGACGATTGGAGAAGATCAGTCTACATCCCAATCCCAAAGAAGGGCAGTGCCAAAGAATGCTCCAACTACCGCACAATTGCACTCATTTCACACGCTAGCAAGGTTATGCTTAAAATTCTACAAGGCAGGCTTAAGCAGTATGTGGACCGAGAACTCCCAGAAGTGCAAGCTGGATTTCGAAGAGGCAGAGGAACCAGAGACCAAATTGCAAACATGCGCTGGATTATGGAGAAAGCCAGAGAGTTCCAGAAAAACATCTACTTCTGCTTCATTGATTATGCAAAAGCATTTGACTGTGTCGACCACAGCAAACTATGGCAAGTTCTTAAAGAAATGGGAGTGCCGGATCACCTCATTTGCCTCCTGAGAAATCTCTATGTGGGACAAGAAGCTACAGTTAGAACTGGATATGGAACAACTGATTGGTTCAAAATTGGGAAAGGAGTACGACAAGGCTGTATATTGTCTCCCTGCTTATTTAACTTATATGCAGAATACATCATGCGAAAGGCTGGACTGGATGAATCCCCAACTGGAATTAAGATTGCCGGAAAAAATATCAACAACCTCAGATATGCTGATGATACTACCTTGATGGCAGAAAGTGAGGAAGAATTGAAGAACCTTTTAATGAGGGTGAAAGAAGAGAGCGCAAAATATGGTCTGAAGCTCAACATCAAAAAAACTAAGATCATGGCCACTGGTCCCATCACCTCCTGGCAAATAGAAGGGGAAGAAATGGAGGCAGTGAGAGATTTCACTTTCTTGGGTTCCATGATCACTGCAGATGGTGACAGCAGTCACGAAATCAGAAGACGCCTGCTTCTTGGGAGAAAAGCAATGACAAACCTAGACAGCATCTTAAAAAGCAAAGACATCACCTTGCCGACAAAAGTCCGTATAGTTAAAGCTATGGTTTTCCCAGTAGTAATGTACGGAAGTGAGAGCTGGACCATAAAGAAGGCTGATCGCCGTAGAATTGATGCTTTTGAATTATGGTGCTGGAGGAGACTCTTGAGAGTCCCGTGGACTGCAAGAAGATCAAACCTATCCATTCTCAAAGAAATCAGCCCTGAGTACTCACTAGAAGGACAGATCCTGAAGTTGAGGCTCCAGTACTTTGGCCACCTCATGAGAAGAGAAGAATCCCTAGAAAAGACCCTGATGTTGGGAAAGATGGAGGGCACAAGGAGAAGGGGACGACAGAGGATGAGATGGTTGGACAGTGTTCTTGAAGCTACTAACATGAGTTTGGCCAAACTGCGAGAGGCAGTGAAGGATAGGCGTGCCTGGCGTACTCTGGTCCATGGGGTCACGAAGAGTCGGACACGACTGAACAACTGAACAACAACAATAGCTTTCCCAGTATGTATAATTCAAAATAAGGGTCTTTATATTTAGCTTGAATGTAATCTTTAATTTATAGTGCAGTTTAACCTTTAGTCTGCTGACATCAGCCAGCAAAATGGTCCTCCATGCAATGCTACAAAACCTGGCAGGAAGGTTTTCCAACATCTGTATCTTAGGCAGACAAATTCAGTTTGGACATTGTCTTGTTTTTATGGGATGGCATTCAATTTCGTTGCACTTGTACAACATTGTACTTGTACTTGTACAATGACAATTGTCAGGGTTCGGGTGCTGGAGCTCCTCGTGCACAAACTTAGGCTGCCCATGCACGAGGTACCAGTAGCGGGGAAAAGCGGCCAGCGTTCCACGTGCTTATGAGCACGGGCGCCGGCCAAGTCTCACAATCTGAAGGAAGCTGAGTAAGACGGAAAATGACTCCGAAGGTGTGTGAGTTCTTGAATGCCTTCTAACTAAAATAACGCCTCGGAAACTAAAGGATGCCTCGAAAACCAAAGGACGCCCTGAATCTGAACCATGTAGACCAAACCAAGGACATTGCATTGAAATTAAAATTCTTAAAACCTTTACCCCCTTTACCCCAAATGACTACAGACACCAGATCTTTCTTTCATGGCTTTGGCAAAACCCGCGTAGGCTCGTCTTGTGGCCCTAAGCTAGGTTTCCCTGAGCTCTAAGTCCCTGCGCGCCAATTCTTCCGCGATACTAAATTAATCTAAATCTAAACCGAATATCTTCCGCAATTCTAGCCCTAGGCTAAACCTAAGAAACCTAACTAAGGCTAAACCGAATATCTTCCGCGAACTAAACCTAACTAAAAGCAAAACCCATCCAACCCAACCAGCCCGCTCCCAAAATCCCTTAAACTAAACTTGACCTGAACTGAAACCCAACTAAAGCAAAAACGTGCCCAAGCGGGGAGCCTCAGCCTTTTATTAGGGAACAGATGTGACATCACGATTGACACTTCAACCAATAAAACCACTGTTGCTGCCCTCCAAAAAGGCGGGAAGCAGGTTTAACGTTCATTGATAACTTCAAATATTGCCGGAACTACAAATAAAAGGCGGATTAATCTTATTGGTAAACCAACTGTTCATTCTTACTTTCACTTTTGCTTTCACGCGTAAAGATACTAAAAGTAGTTCTCAAAAACCCATTAAAGCAAATGAAACAACCGCGGATCTTTTAACGGATCCACGCAGCGTATTCCGACAGACAATAAAGAAATCTTATCTTATCTTATCTATCTTATCTTATACGGGTAGCTTTGTGCGTTAATTCTCTCTGGGGTTACTTTTTCATAGGGTAGGGTCGTGGTTGCGTCCCACAATGCAGAGAATAAGTGTATAGAAAAAGATATGCAACATAATTATTTTATTTTATTTTATTTTATTTTATTTTATTTTATTTTATTTTATTTTATTTTATTTTATTTAAAATGCATCTCTTTAGAATGCCAACTAGCAATACTTGAAATGGTACTCAAATCAGCTGCAAGACCCAAAACTCAGGTCATATACATTTTCTGTGCAATGTTCACAGATTCACTCAGTTGCAGCATCAAAAAAGATAAAAATGTGTGCAATGCATGTTGATCCAAGTCTTCCTCAGCAATAGTACTAACAAAACAGTATTTATATGCAGATAGACACCTTCTCAGAGCAAGATAAGTATATGTTATCTCTGGCCTTAGTTTATGGCTCTGTAAAATCAGCCATCCTGTCTAAATGTCTCCCTTCAATCACCTGATTAGATTTTAAAGAATTTGTCTCAGAGGTTTACACTATCCTTCACAGTGTCAGAACAACAATGTAGAATTGTATGTTCGCACAATTATGATCAGTACAATTAAAAATGAGCGGGGGGGACGGGACGTAGCCTGGCCCTTCGTTTTTTAATGCAGTGAGCAAGAGTGTGGCATCGTAGGAGAATTCTGGGTTAATTCTCTTAAGGTCATCCAAAGGAAGTGAAATTCAAACAGGGCGGATTTTAGTGACACATAATCAGGGAGAAATCAGGATAAATTGAGATTGTCTCACGTCTAATCTGATTTACACTATGAGGTTAATTTAATTTTAAAAGGTCAGAGTTTAATTTGATAAAAGCGCTTGTGGCTTTTAAAAAAATATATGCCAAAGGTTAGGTGAAAGGGAGTTCACTCTCATATTAAGGTCTATTCTGGGATTTTCCTGGGGTTGGGGGTGCCATATTTATTCCTAAGAAAGACTCTGGCCATTCTAACAACTGTGTGACAGGAAGAAGGCAATAGGACCTCTTCACTTTTCTTGCTACTGTGTCCTTGTGCTGGACAAGGTAGCTGTTGACTTCTGCCCTTTCCCCTTCATGTTGCTATTAAAGGTACAGATGCCATATCATCTTATGAAAACTCAGTGGACAAAGGGCATGGGGAAGCCAGGAGAAGGACATGGCTCTCTGCCTTGGACGTCAATCAATGGAATGGGGTTGTGGACAGGCCTTTCTTAAATAGCTGTCCACAGCACACACACCCATCCAATGCAGGCTGACATGAGATACACCCAACCCAGATCTGGCGGCCCCAAATAAATTTTGGGGTAGAGCTAATGTTTTTCAAACCAAAATTAAACAGGGGGAGGGAGGAGAAAGAGATACTGCATCTCTCCCCTCCAGCTGCATGGAGAATAGGAAGTTTAATCCTCCTGGGTGCTGCTTCTCAGGCGCCTTCTCTGCGGGTGATATAGGGCTGTTGCCACCCAACTTATCTGATGTCAGGATCTCTCTGCCCAAATCAGCCAAATGTGGTTCAAGCTTTGGGCTTCAGCCAAAGTGAGGGCACAGCCCAACTTTCTTACAGAAGAATTGCCTTTCCTTATTCCGTCGCTCAGATTTTGAGGGGGGAAAGCTGGAGGATGCAATGTTTTTCTCCTCTTCCATGCAGTTGCAGGATGAGTGTCCCTATTTGTTGTTGACCCAAAAGATGTTTCATACTGTAAATCAGTTCTCCGGAGAAGGTCCTAGCTGAGCTACACAGCAGGCTGTAGTCATCGGAGGGTCAGTATACATGTGATGTTAAATGTGTCTAACATGCAAAGCGTCATGTGTAGTTTGGCCCTAGGGCTCTATTCCCATACTGGAAGGTGCTCTAAATGGGGCTGCTTTTAAAGATGGCTCAGAAATTTAAACTGGTATAAAATGCAGCTGCCCAGCTGCTGCTTAGGACTAGGACATTAGAGCTTATTACACCTATATTGCACATGTCGCACTGGTACCCAGTACAAAGTGCTTAGTGGTGACCTCTAAAGGCCAAAGCAGGTTGGGATCAGGTGACATGAAGAATCACCTGGACCCATATCAGCAGCCCATGTCTTAAGATCCATGTAAGGCAGAATGCTTCAGTTCAAGGCAATTAGGTTGGCAGGCAAACAACAGGGCCTTCTTAGCAGTGCCCTCACAGTTATTGAACTCAATCCTGCATGGTGTTAGGCAAGCCACATCTTTTGCTGTAGGAATTAGGTCTTTAGTGTGGTGGCATTGGCCCTTTTGAATGCACTGCTGTTCCATATCAGACAGACCCCTTCTGCAATGCCTTTGTGGAACCTATTGAAGAGCATCTTTTTTACATCATGCCATAAAATATAAAAGTCAAGGTACCACTGCCATCCATTAAATAGTCAATAAACACCAACTAAAGTTATTCAGGAACCCCTTTAAGACACACGACTCTCTCACTCTTATTTCTGTTCCTTTCCTTTCCTCTGATGGAACAGGTTCTCTGCTTGCAGCAGTTTTACCCCTATGAAAATTAATCAGAACACTTCTGCTGCCTCTCCATGCTGTACTTAGAAAAGAGACAGAGGGCTTTTCCAGTAGTCAAAGGCCTTAGATCAGATAGATGTAAAGTTGCCCTTAAACTTGCTACAGGCACCTCAGTCAAACTGCCAGCATCTGTTCTCAATGAATCACTTTGTCAAGGTATTGTTTCACTGGAGTGTGAAGGGAATAAAGTTATTCCAGTTCATAAAGGTTGTACAGCTGCAAATGTTTGTTGTTTTTTTAATTGGGTTTTTCTGTTCTCCTTGTTACACTGCATAGCATAAATACAGAGGCCCATTTAAGTTATGATCACATGGAAGGAAGCTCTTTGGCACCAAGAATGTGGCAAGCTGAGGGCCCCATCGTAGCCCCCAAACCACAGGGAAAGGGGAGCAAGGAAGAGCGCAGCTCAGTTTGCCACTGGATAAGAGTCTGTAGGCTCCTCACACAGCTAGAGCTGCTCAGTGTGACTTGTAAAAGAGCAGTCCTAAAGCTGTGCAATGTGTCATCGTTTGCTTGGTTCTTAGAATATGTAGATTTCACTTTGCATCCTCCAAATGTTGATATTTCAGGATGAATCATCATGTTAACACACACAGAGACACACCAGAATCAGAAGCCAAGTTAGTCCGTAAGGAAAACCCCCAAATTTACAGCCAGGCAACACTGTTATTAGGAAAAAGCAAAAGGCCATAAAATCATGAGCAAGTTTTCCAGGTGTTCATGAAACTGGATGTTAAGCAAACTGGGGGTTGGAGACGGAGATGGGCAGGGTGGGGGAGGGAGGGAGATAAGCTACAAAATCTGCATTTAATTTTCCATTTATTTTTAAAAACTATTTCTTAAACACCCCTTCATCCAAAAGATTCCAGGGCAGTGCACAAAAGTATGGATAGAAACCAATTCATGCACACATACTTCTAAATGCAAAAAAACACACAAAAAACTTATAATGTGCTCCAGGCCCAGAGTAACTTGTGAGCCAGCAGTCCCAGGAAGGCAAATGATAACTGCTCATAAAGACCTGGACGAGGCTATCAATGATTTCTAGCTACAGTGGCTGTGCTCTGCCCCCACAGCTAGAGGTATTAATTGCTGGAAACCACAGGAGAGGAGAGAGCTCTTGTGCTTGGGTCCTACTAGTGGCATCTGGTTGGCCACGGTGAGAACAGGATGCTGGGCTAAATGGGTCCTTGGTCTTATGAAGCAGCTGCCTCAGGGAGCAGGTGCTGGGGAGCTGCAAATCAGCAGCAGGATGCTGGAGATTCAGGTGTGCCCTACATCCCTTAAAATCAGCTTCATTCTCTCAGGTATAGCATAGGACTTTCGTGAGTCTTGAAGTAAGAATTAAGTGCTACTCTGGCCAGCTTCTGCATATAAGATTCGGGAAATGACTTCGTCTGGTCCTTTATTCAGCCAGCAAAAAGTTTTGAGCTGGCCATTGCTACTCACTTGTGATCTCAGAAATGTTAAAAACTGCCAGCAATTGTTTCATCATTTCAACCTTCCAGCCACGCCCTGAATGCTTTTCACACTGCAGCGAAGGATTGTGATTTTGAGCGAGCCATTCTAGATTATGATAAAAGTAATGGAAGTAGTTAATACTTAATCTTTCCATGCAGACTACTAAAGGAGGCTCATAAATTATTCCATTATTATGTGATTTGAAATGCAAATCCTAGGGCTAAAATTAATTTTTAATTTTTTAAATAAAAAATATGCTTACATTTCTATCATTGCATTAAGGGACTGAAACTACAAATTCTCTCTCTCTCTCTCTCTCTCTCTCTCTCACACACACACACACACACACACACAAACACACACACATTTGCTTTCCTCAAATGCCCAAACATATTTAGAGAATTTTTAAGGACTCACACATAGCAGGTATATAAATGTGTAAAACCTGCCCTGCCTATTTTTTTGAATTTGCAAACAATACAAGATGCATCTCTCTTATCAAACTATCCTAATTGATGCTTCTTTGTATCCCCCCCATTGCTAAGCATATGCTTGACATGAACAGGGCTGTTAGATGGCTAATACTAGTGCTACTCCTAGGTTTATAGAATAGTGATAATAGTAATTATTTACTTCTTATACCCTGTCCATCTGATTGGGTTACCCCAGCCACTCTGGGTGGCTTCCAACATATTCAAAAACATAATAAAACATTAAACATTTAAAACTTCCCTATACAGGGCTGCCTTCAGATGTCTTCTAAAGGTTGTATAGTTACTTATCTCCTTGACATCTGATGGGAGGGCGTTCCACAGGGTGGCTGCCGCTACTGAGAAGGCCCCTCTGCCTGGTTCCCTGTAACCTCACTTCTCGCTGTGAGGGAACCTCCAGAAGGCTCTCAGAGCTAGATCTCAGACCATCAAAAACTGTATTACAATTTAAAAGAGAGTGTAATGACAACATTTGCTTTAAAAACAAGATCAAATCTAAGTGCCTTCCTTGTCTTTTCTTCTCTTTCATTTTTCAACATAGCCTGTCAATAAATTTCATAAGGCTGAAAGCTGCATGTCTCATATGATTTGTTGTATGCCAGCTCTTTAAAACATTAATGGCATTTTGAATAAAACCTTAACTATGCATTTTTAAAAGAACACAGCAGCTTTTCAATGTCCCTTTGCTTACAAGCAGCATAAAAACTTATTTTGGCCATTATCACCTTCAGTTTATTTATTTGAATTAACATCTGAAGAGCTAATTCCCTGAAAGTAAATGAACGATAGATAAGAGATTATTTTTCCTTGCCGTAAACACCGCACAGGGAAACTGACCCTACTTTGACACATCATTTATTTTTAAACTCCACATATAAATTCGTGAGTTCTGCTGATCTGCAGTGTCTGCAGCATTTGTACATCGCTGGAGAGCAAGGCCTTTGGGGCGCACCCACAGCCAGGAAACCCAGTTGCCAGAGCTTAATGAGTAGTGTTTGGAAGAAGTGGCCAGTGTAAATTAAATGGAGGAAATTTACCATTTCTAATCGAACTTGTTAGTATTCAAGTCAAACCTACTTTCTTAGATGTGCTGATTTTGAAACACACAGGGCAAAATTCAGTGCCACACTATGATGAATATTTAGACAGAATGATCCCCCCTCTCTGCCCCCTGTGCTCTATTCACAGAGGGGCTATTTCCTGACCCTTCCCTGAGCCCATTGGGTGGGGATGCGAGGGGGGAAGCCACATTACACAAGTGGAAGTCATTGATCAGGGCTTCTGCTCATTAGGTAAAACCTACCCAAATACACAAAATGGGAAGGGCTACCTAACATATTTATATTATGCTTTGATGCTGATTAAAAAATATGATGATGATTGGTGATAATAATCTATTTTATTGTGCTGGCTTATTCAATTAGTTGAATTGCCCATACAAAACAGTCCCAGGCCACATTTTCAGCATCTTCTGCAAAAATAACTTCAAGCAGCTGGGCTGGGAAAGATCACTGAGAGCTAGTGTGGCATTGTAGCTGAGTGTCCTCTTCTGGTTCTATGGAGCAAGGCAGGTGAAGTGTGGCAGCACCATGGAGAGCTCCAGGAGAGCAACTCACTCCAACTCACTGAAGTCTGAAGTCTGTGCCCCCAAGTCTGTCTTTCCTAAGCTCCGCTTCCTTTTTGAGAAGCAGAATTTCTAAAGGGCCAATGCTCTGACTTGAATACAGGCATTTTTGTTGTACTCCATGCACTGTTGAACTAGCAAGGTGGTTTGGGAGGCATAAAGTTAATCAGGCACAGGGGAAGGCACCCATGAGGGTCCTGACTCTGGCTCTACAGGTTCTGATGCCATGGGAACTGGTTCAGGATCAGATAGAGTAGTCTCCTGATAACTAATATCAGGCTCAGAGTCAGGAATTGAATTTGGCTCAGCCACTGACATGGGAGCCTCTTACTGGTTCTGCTTACTGGGGTCATAGAGTGTTAAAATCCAGGGAGGCCCAGGTTCAAATTCACACTCAGCCAAAAGGTTGTGGGGTGAACTTGATTCTCTCACAGTCTCTCAGCCTCACCTACCTCACAAATTTGTTGCCAGTTCTCTCTCCGCCCCCCTCTGCCTTACTTGCCTCACAGGGTTGATGATAACATGTGTGACAGAAATAATTGTTTAATACTGTCATGGGTTTCTGGAGAGAAAGTGGAAGATAATGCAATAATAAAATAAAGGTGGGTTATCTATTTCTGTCACCCTTGCCACAGGAAGCTCAGGGTACCATCTATGGTCATTTCCCACCCTTTCATTTTATCCTCACAGCTTCCCTGTAGATTAGAGGTAGATTAGGCTGAGAGAACAACAGGCCTACAGTCACCCAGTGAACTTCATGAATGAGTAGGAATTTGAACACCAGACCCCCTGACCCTAAGCCAATGCTTTATCCATTACACCACACAGACTTACTGAAAAGGGTGTACTCACTTTAAGATGGCTGTAGGCACAGGGCACTGTTTACTAAGTACTGCTTTTTTGAGAGCCCAACCTTCATCCCAGTATTGTTGCATGGCCTTTTGGACCACACACAACACCACAATAAAGCCTATCATTTATTTATTTTTCAAACTATATTCACCTTACACTGGCTACTCTGGATCAAGCCTATTTGTCTACTAAAAAGGCCAATTCAGATACTTTTTATACTTGTACAAGCACTCTTGAGTTTTCCCTGCAGTAACCCAGGAAACCCCTAGCCTACTGACATGAGCAGTGTAATATCAGAAGACCTAGCTGATGCAAAATCAGTGTAAAGTTTTCCTTTGCAATGAGAACCCTCCAGATCCTGGAGCATGCTCTTGTCTTAGAGTGCACCTGATACATCCCTCGCTTCTGAGAAAGGTCAGGACTCCTACTCATCATAAGGTTTCTCTTGTTGGATTTTTAAATGGCACTCAAGTGAATCCCAAGCATCACAGTGTTTTTTTGCCCAGTCCTCTTCCCCTTTGTATAACTTAAATCCTTTCTGCTTTCCCCAGTTTCTTCCTCTGTTATTAAGCCTTACCTGAACAAGTTTCCCTTCCACCTTCTCCTTTAAGTGATTCCTTTTATCCATATTTACATTGTCAATCCTGCATCACTTCCAGACAACAATTATGCCTGTTGTTCCTGGTGGATCTTTTTTTTTACACAGGCATGGTATGTGCCAAAACCTCTCCCCTTTTTAGCTATAGTTTATTAGGGGTTTCACATCATTACAATAAAACAGTACACTCTCTTATTCCCTCTGCTCCTTACCTCCCAGCCGGCCAAGCCAATCCCCTACCTCCATCTGCCCTCATGCCTACACCCTTTATAGCTACAGCATTTTCATTTCTCATATTCAGTTCTTTGGTGTGCCATGCAGGGCTCAAGCTCACATGCTCAGATAAGAGTTAGGATCAATGAGTGTCAAATCTGCATTGGAATCCCAGGTTAACAACTGTAACAATTGTGCTTCTAGATGGTGCTATGGCCTTTGGCTAGTGCAATGAAGTTTATGAGTATGAACAATTGTAGAAGTTTCCATCCCTGCATTGTGCCTCCCACTTCTTCTGGTTGTGGGTATTACTCAAAGAATTGTAGAGTTGGAAGGGATCCCCAGGGTCACCTAGTCTGACGCACTGCAATGCAAGAATCACAACTAAAGAATCCCAGACAGATGGCCATCCAACCTCTGCTTAAAAGCCTCCAAGGAAGGAGAGTCCACCACCTCCCAAGGAAGTCTGTTCCATTGTCAAACAACTCTTACTGCCAGAAAGTTATTCTTAAAGTTTAGTCAGAATCTCCTTTCTTGTAATTTGAATTAAATGGTCCTACACTCTGGATCAGCAGGAAACAAGCTTGCTCAGTCTTGGTGAAGAGTTCTAAAATGTGCTCCAAATATCTTGGAAATTTGACCTTTCTTGTAGTTTCTGGAGCTCAATTTTCTCATGGGTTCCTAGTTGCAGGATGTCTTGTATACAGTTTTCTGTTCTTGGTGTGGCTTTCCAATGTTGGAGGATTATTCATTTTGCTGCTTGCATGGCTCGATGGAGCCATCTTTCCTGACTTTTGGATAACCCCCTACCTAGCAGGTTTGTAGCCAATTATTATGTTGGCATCTCCTATTAACACGGATTTGTACAGGACCACCTCATTGTACCCCTTCCAGTCCACCCATGTTTACAGATGGGTCAAGTGTGAGAGTAATGCCAAGGCTACCAAGAACAGCTCACACATGACTTCTCTTTTATGAACAGGAAGTATGCCAGTTGTTATTTTTGTGTGTGTCTGTCCATGAAAGAGAAGTGGCCACCAAGTGTGAGTGCATTCTTCCAAAGCGGCATTGTTCATGCAATCAGGTGACTCACATATGCTGTTAAGGTGTGGAAGCTAGTCAACCATAGTAGTATCTGCATGCTGCTGAGTATGCACATATATGAGACAGAATAACATGGAATTCAGGAAATCACAGCCCTGCCAGATAGTCATCCAGCTTCTGCTGCAAACTCCCTAACCAAAGAGAGTCCACCATCTTCAATTATTTGTTGAAATCTTCTTTCCTATGGTTCAAACTCCATTATCTATGTAATGGCCCTTCATATATTTGGAGATGGCTAATATATCACCTTTTAATTTTCTCTGGACTGAACATGCCCAGTTCCTGAAATCTTCCATCACAGGACTGGGTCTCTAGGCCACTGACAATCTGTGTTACCCTCCTCGGGGCACATTCCAGTTCGTACTTTTATTGGACACAGCACCCCAGGTGAGATCTGACCAAAGCAAACAAGAGTGGAATCAATACTTCTTGTAATCTGAACATCATATTTCTGTTGATGTCATCTAGAATCTCATGAGCCTTTTTTTTTGCACACACAGAACTGCTGACTCATATTTAGCTTGCAATCTATTAAAAAAAAAAAACAACACCCAGATTCTTTTCACATGTACTGCTGACAAGCCAGATGTCACCCATTATGTGCTTCTTATTTTGCCTACCTAACAGGAGAACTTTACATTTAGCTCCCTTGAAATTCATTTTGTTGGTTGCGGCCCAGTTCTCCATCCTGCCTAGTGCAGAATTCAGCAGTCAGGTTGCTCACCAAGGTAAGACGGTTTGAGCATATGACATTGAACCTGGCCTGACAGCACTGGCTGCCAATTAGTTTTCAGGCCCAATTCAAAGTGCTGGTTTTGACCTATAAAGCCTTAAATAGCTCAGGACCACAATACCTCAAGGACTGCCTCTTTCTATATGAATCTATCCAGACCCTGCAAGCACCATCTGAGACCTCTCTTTGTGTGCATTTTCCATGAGAGATCCAGAGGGTGGCAACACAAGAACGGGCCTTTTCTGTGGTGGCTCCCCTTTTGTGGATGCTCTCCATAGGGAGGCTCTCCTGGTGCCTAATATATCTTTAGGCACCAGGCGAAAACATTCCTCTTCAACCAAGTCTTTGGCTGATTAACATCCTACGTCCTTTTAAATGTGTTTGTGGTGGGGGATATTGTTTTGTTCTTGTTTTTATTATGCATTTTGTGCTTTTATTTTGTATTTTTATTCTGTGAAACACACTGAGATCTTCGGATGAAGAGCAGTAAACTAATTCAACAAATAAATAAATAAGAAAGAAGAGGTTCTGCTGGAGGAGCAGCCCACAGTGTCAAATTATGCCTTGTTTACAAATACAGGGGTCCAGGTGTTATATGTTCTCCTGGACTGTATCACTTCACGCTGCAGGTGGAGTATCAAAGAAGAGCACTGAATCATGTGAAGCACATTCAACTAGCAAATCAGAAAGATGCCATTAAAGTTTTGTATGTGCAAGGACATTGACTGCCCCTTGGGAAATGCCTTCCCACTTACAGCTTTAAGTGGTACAGTCCAAGAAGGTGTTGCACCAATGAAACACATCATATGGGTCCTATAGCCAGAACCACTTGCTCTTTGGTGCATATGTGGTTTGTCCCAATCCCTGGGCAGCCCAGCTGCCCCACTCAAATGGCTCAATTCAACTAACCAGGTGGGCTAATGGAAGCCAGCACAAGGACCTGTGCTTGAGCAACAGGATTTTTCCTTCTCTCCTCTCCCACCGGCCTTGTCCAAATCCACTTTTGAGGGTCAGGAGAACCCCCAAAACAGCATGTAGGAGAGGAGGGGAGACATTGTTTTGTCTGGCAAATGGAAATGCTTGTGCTGACAGAACAATATTATTAGCGCACTGTTGAATTCCACCCAAAGGCTGCTTTTACTATGCCTTGGATGACAAAAGCTAAAATTTCTCTCTGTGTGTCTGGCTATGTATTTCCTTTGCTAATAAGCTCCTTTGGCAAAGAACATTTCTTTTACAGGGTCAAGCACACAGTTGGTGTTTAATACACAATAATTAATAACAGCCATTCTGTGGGAATGAGATGAACGTCATAGTGAGCGTATTAGAGCTATTCATTGCCATAGCAGATACATCTTGCTCTGTCCCAGGGAAATCCTCACCCTCCTGTCTCTAGCAAGCTATTCTGTGGTGCACTGTAGACATTTCTCAGCACAGGTTGACAAATTAATCCCCACCTCAGCTGTGTGTGTGCATAAATCACATTTCCAGGCTCACGGGTGAAGAAGTCAAGACACCCGCCAGACCATACTTTGCATGTTATTATGCTAGTGGAAAAACTCTGCAGCTCAGATCATAGAACGCAGGCTGTGCCTGCGGAGATGCCAGGGGGAATATTCAAGCGCAACATCAAACTGGAAAATAGGAGCTTGTTACAAATGAGTTCAGCTGTTGGGCTGCAGTGGTGCAAAGAGGCAGAATGAGCTCCGGGAGATGCTTGCAGCTCCAAGAGGACAAAGTGCTTGCAAGTGAAGGCAGGGATGTGAAGTCACTAGGAATAATTTTAAATGGGAGAAAAGGTGACATTTCATATTTAAATAAAAAGTCTCTGCTGCCAAGACATCAGGAGCTTTGAGACCACTATATATCTTCCCATGAAATTCTTTCTTTCTTTCTTTCTTTCTTTCTTTCTTTCTTTCTTTCTTTTCATTGTCTTGCTTGCACGTTGCACAAAGTCTGCTTTATATATTATGTGTGCTGAAAGTAAAGCATTTACTCATGCAAATATTCCACGCATACCCTTTATTTGTTTAAGTGTGCATGTTACATTCATCAGCCAGTGCACATATGAGTAGGGTAGTGGAAAATTCATAAGTTCAGGTTCCCTTCATAATACAGTAGTTGCAGCTACTCCCACTCAAATGCATGCCCCTTCTAAGCATAGACAACTTTCTAAGATTATATAATAATATTATAACTATAGAATAATAGCAATTTTGCAACGATAAATGCAGATCTCCTTATTTTGCCTTTCAGGTCTACTATTTTCTGCGCACATACATGGTAAATGTTTTGGAGTATGTGTGTGAGAAAGAGAGAGTTTTTTGTTTAAATTGCAAACCTAATAAAAAGAAAGAAAACAAAGAATCACAAATGTGTACTATAAGGCATCACAGCCTGGAAGGACAAAAATGCAAAGATACCACGCAGCTCAAAAAGGATTTTTAAAAAGTATTAACTCATGCAAAGATTCCTCCAGTATCTTCTTTGGGAGTGACTTAAGTTATGTTTTCCGTGTAGTTCCATTGTAGGTGACAGAACTTGCACACCAGTCTCTTGAAACTGAAGCACCTTATTTTGTTGGTATTCCTAAATGTTTAGCTTGGAGAGTGAAGTGGCTAAAAAGCTTCCCTTTCATGCTGAGTGGGTGCTTTTAGGACACTGGAGACAGGGAACCTGCAGGGATCCTAGAACAGAAATTGTAACAGGTCTTTCACCCCTCACGACCCTGGTCCACTACCTCATGGTCATGCATATATACCATGCCAGCAACTGATAACCAAAAAAGGCATACCATAGCTGGCTAATGCTATAGGTGTTGCTCCTGACTAGTGCATTTAAACATGACAGGGCACACATAGGATGCTCACATGGGTATGAACTTTACCTTTGGCCAGTGCTTTCCTTCTAGGAAAAGTATGTGCCGGTACTGCGTACCTTCTGCCTCGGCAGTCCCAATCTAGAAGCCAAATTGCCATTGTGTATTGTTTATCTTACTGGAAGTCTGTGAAGCCCAAATGGCACCGAAGGTGACAAGACTTCTCACGAGGCCTTTTCGGTGGTGGCGCCCACCCTTTGGAACTCCCTCCCATCAGATGTCAAGCTTTAGAAGACACCTGAAGGCAGCCCTGTTTAGGGAACTTTTTAATGTTTAACGTTTTATTATGTTTTTGTATATGCTGGAAACTGCCCAGAGTGGCTGGGGCAACCTAGTCAGATGGCCGGGGTACAAATAGGATAATAAAATTATTATTATTATACCGAGCTCTGTGCTATGTGGTTATTCAATGTGCCTTTTGTTTATATTCACTTCTCCAGCAGTTTTTGCTACTCTTTCATCAAGTGTATTACTGCCTTGTTTCTACTGAACTGCACGGTTCACAATGTCCAGAAAGCTCCATTTACACTTTAGTTTAATTAAGTTTAAACTTCTGGGCTTGGATTCAACAGCCTGCATGTCACATCCTCTCACACAAGAGGATGCCCCAGGTTTTGCAGATTCATACCTCCAGCTGTGTTTAGAAAAACAGATTATAAATAAATAAGCACATATACAATAAATTGGTGCGCCTTTGCTCTGCCAAATGCTAAATTATATGCAGACTGTTCTTTGAATTAGCCCTGAGTCCACTAATCTCTGAACATCTGGGATGACATTTTCTAAGGTTACACCTGGATTACAAAAACATGTTGTGTTCTGCCAGCTTGTGTTATATGTTCCCAGATACAATTTGTCTTATATAATTTATCGCTTGTACTTGCTTCTGGACCAGGTCTTAAAGATGACATGCATAACTTATTGTCTACCTTTAGAGAATTGATTCAATTCCCAGGCTTTTGATTGCAAAGCTGCACAAATCAGCTTAACGATTCCATGAACAGTGAATAGAGAATACATATTCTGGTGTTCTTGGGGGGGGGGATATTATTTTGTGGATCACATACTCTTTCTTTTGGTTATTTCCTGTGCCCCTATTGCTTCTGCCCTTCCCAAGTGTCTCGTCACCCTGCCCTAGCTTTTGGGTACATCCCCTCCCTTTCTGTTGCTATAGTAACTAGGTTTACTCTTAATGTAGTACTATTTTTGGCCAATGGCCCAATTCATCAGCAAATCCCCTGTTTACTTTTTCCTTGTTATTGCTTAGTAATCTAGCATCAGAGCTAGATTGGAGAGAAGTCCAGCACTTTCACTAACAAAACTATTAGCATTTGCAAATAGAAGAGCGGGGGAGGAATCCCATTATATACTGTAGTGTAATCAGAAGATGCCAGAGCCAACACAAGCTAAGTTATACTTCTGGATATAATACAGGCAGCAATTTAATAGAAAATAAGGACTGACCCTGATTTTTTTATATATATAAAAAAGGCGGGAGCGTTTGGCACCTTTGTCCCTGCTAAATGACACCCCTTGGGTTGTATCCAAAGTAGAGCTCCACGGACAGCACAAGTATTTCTGCTTGCACAAAGGAATGTTCTCTCCCTCTCTTCCCTCCTTTCTGCAACGTCCTAAATCTGTTCTCTGGCTCTTCCAGCCCTCTGTTGTATATCTGATGAGAGTGCAGAGTATGTGCAGAGGGAGAAGAGAGGGGAAGCAGAAATCCTTGTGCTGGTGGGCTGAACTAGCTGAACATGGGCACTTCAGAAAAGCCCTGCTGGACCAAACCAAATGCCGATCTATTCCAGCATCCTGTCCTCACTGTGGCCAACCAGATACCTATAGGAAACCTGCAAGCAGGACATGAGCACAACAGCATCCTCCCCAGTTGTGCTCCACAGAATCTAGCATTCAGAGGCATACTGGCCCTCCTACTGGAGGTAATGCACAATCATCATGGCTAGAAGCCATGGGCAACCTTAAGCTCCATGATTTTTTTTTCTAATCCCCTTTTAAAGTCATCTAAGTTGGTCATTACTCTATCGTGTGGTTGTGAATTTATTAATACTCCTACTGCTACTACAACTGACTCTACATGTGTATCAAGGTAATTTACAAACATATAATGGAAGCAGCTAAAATGGTTTTAAAAAACAACAACAGCAACAATAATGCATAAATAAATAACTGGATGGGTTTAAAAATTAAATATGTGCTGGGCGAGGAAGTACACCTTCCAACCTTCAGCTTCTTTGGAAGACCCCAGGTTCTAGTGTTGCCACTAAGAGAATGTCAGTTTCCCAATAATCCCTGGAATTTATCATTTTCGCAGCTGACACACACTAGTTTGACAGTTTCATTGAGTCATATACAAGATCTATTTCCTGGCCAGTCACCACCAGTTCAGACCCCATAAGAGTATTGTGAAGTTGGGAATATTTTGCTTAAATCTACTCGGCCTAGTATACCTGAAGGAGCGTCTGGACCCACATTGTTCACCCCGGACACTGATGTCCAGCACCAAGAGCCTTCTGGTGGTTCCCTCCCTGTGAGAAGTGAGGTTACAGGGAACCAGGCAGAGGGCCTTCTCAGTAGTGGCGCCCGCCCTGTGGAACACCCTCCCATCAGATGTTAAGGAAATAAACAACTATCTGACTTTTAGAAGACATCTGAAGGCAGCCCTGTTTAGGGAAGTTTTTAATGGCTGATGTTTTATTGTGTTTTTTATATTCTGTTGGAAGCCACCCAGAGTGACTGGGGAGGCCCGACCAGATGGGCGGGGATATAGGAATTATTATTATTATTATTATTATTATTATTATTATTATTATTATATGTTTACATTGAATCACATCTGCCATTTTAATGCCCATTCACCAAGTTTTGAGAGATCCCTTTGGAACTCCTCACAATCACTTTTTTTCCTCACCACTGCACATTCTGGTGTCATCCGCAAACTTGGCCACATCACTGTTCAACCCTAAATTGAGATGATTTAAGAAGAAATTCTTTAAAGGCCTCTCAGCTGTAATTTATATCTGTCTTCCATCATCTCCAGCTGACATTACCAATAGTCAGGAGTTATGGGAGGTGCAATCCAACAATGTCTGGAGGTCCACAAGTTCCTGACACTGCTCAAATCACTATCAGCTTAACACCAACCACTAAAATTCAGCCCAGTTCAAAAGACTCAAAGCACTTTGGGAAAATCCCCAGGTCTGCAATGCATTGAAAAAGAAGATTCCATGACTGCAGGTTAATGTTCTTCGGGTGTTTGTTTGTTTGTTTGTTTTGTATAATGCCATTATCTGGCATAAAGCTTTAATTTAATGGAGGCAACTAACAAGATCAATCCACATTCCCAATTATTATGCTGAAGTCCCTGGCCTTAAACCAATTTAGTCCCATTAACATTGATAGGACTACAATGGCTTAAAATCCTACTATTTCACCTTAGCTGGAGTGTGGATCTGACCTTGAAAATGCTTAATGAAATTGTTACAAAACGCAGCTGAACCTCCTCCTCCTCTGTCACATAGATAGATAGATAGATAGATAGATAGATAGATAGATAGATAGATAGATAGATAGATAAGGTTGGCAGATTCAAAAGAGATACATGGTCTTTGCAGACTGTATGTTAAGTGAAATACTTGTATTGTACAGCGGTATTTCAGACAGTAGCAGCTACAGTAATCTAAGCAGAACCAGAGCCAAAGGAAGATTAATCCATCGCAGTTAGACGTTCTATTTTAAGCAGCGGGAGCAAATGTCTAGTGGCTGCAAACACACTAAGCTTTCTGCAACACACTACTCCAGTTTGGTGCCTGATGAAAAGGAGCCCTGTAAGGAATCTTAAGATCGTAACTCACATTGCTCCTGCCACACTGGTGTTATTGGCATGCAGAGACTGCAGGGAGGACCATTTGGTTTTTACTTATTATTCTACAACACTTAACTATTTTTAGGAACTTTAAAAATAAGTAAGGATCCCTCCCTCCACCTGTGCAAAAGATGAAGAAGGCAATATTCCCTTCCAGAGCCAGGCCCTTGCACTTTGCAGGGTGCCATTCCGGAATGACCCCTGACTTTACGGAGGACCTTTTTCAGAGGTGAGGGGGGAATGCTTCTGGAGCTGAAAACACCCATTTATATGCGTAAATGCCACTTCCATTGCTTTCCAGATGAAGCCAAATTCTTTGTGTTGGCGTCTCTTATGTCTGAAATATGCACATTTCACCACATTTTAAGGTACAACATGTTTCATTATTATTGTACACCTGACCCTCTTTGTCATGAGCATGGAACGGGTAGTGCTGTGCTCTAAACCATTGAGCCTCTTGGGCTTGCCGGTCGGAAAGTCGGCGGTTTGAATCCGTGCAATGGGGTGAGCTCCCAATGCTGTGTCCCAGCTTCAAATATATAAAAGGATGTCATATAGAGGAGGGTGAAAGGTTGTTTTCTGCTGCTCCAGAGAAGCAGACACGGAGCAATGGATTCAAACTACAAGAAAGAAGATTCCACCTAGACATTAGGAAGAACTTCCTGACAGTGAGAGCTGTTCAGCAGTGGAATTTGCTACCAAGGAGTGTGGTGGAGTCTCCTTCTTTGGAGGTCTTTAAGCAGAGGCTTGACAGCCATCTGTCAGGAATGCTTTGATGGTGTTTCCTGCTTGGCAGGGGGTTGGACTGGATGGCCCTTGTGGTCTCTTCCAACTCTATGATTCTATGATTCTGCCAACCTAGCAGTTCGAAAGCACACCAATGCAAGTAGATAAATGGGTACCACTGTGGCAGGAAGGTAAACAGCATTTCTGTGCGCTCTGGCACTCGTCACGGTGTTCCATTGCTCCCCACATGACCCAAAAAGCTGTCTGTGGACAAACATTGGCTCCCTTGGCCTCAAAAGCGAGATGAGCGCCACAACCCCATAGTCGTCTTTGACTAGACTTAACAGTCCAGGGGTCCTTTACCTTTATCATGAGCAGTTTTTGTGTACCCATGCTCCACCCTTCGCTGAGGCAATGCTTCTCGTTTTGAGTAATTGAGTATAAAATGTACCATAAGCAGTGCCTTTCAGGCCCACCTTCTTAGAATCACAGAGCGAGCATGATTGAGTCAAAATTAGACACTTTAAAGTCACACTGTGTTCAATAGAGACACAGAAAACTGTCTTAGACTCAGTTCATCTACCTCAGTATAGTCCACATGGACTGACAATGGCCTTCTGGTATTATAGACAGAGGTCTCTCCCAAACCTACTTGGAAATGGCAAGGAATGAACCTGGGACCTTCTGCATGCATAGGGAAGCTCCACAACTGAGCTACAACCTTTCCCTGTATGGTTAACATAAGTTAACCAAGTAACTGATCCTCTCCAATGGGACCAAAGAGTGCTTGACTTCAGCTGGATCGCACCCATAGCTTGTAGCTAACAGTTATGTAGGAGGATATGTTTAGAAATTGTTAAAGATAGACAAGGAACATCTACAGCCCAGAAGTTCTTGTAATGAAAGCAAAGATCAGAGACAGGGCCATTAGCAATGTTCCATCCTTTTGCAATGGAATGGATGCCAGCAGCGATGTATGATTGATGCCCTCAAACATTGGAGGGTTCTTTCTATTTTGAGGTACTTACTTTAAATGTAAAGCCAGATAGACAGTGCTTGGATTGAGTGTGTCAGGGCTATGAAGATAGGGAAGAGGAAGATAAGCAGATTAAGGTGCACTTGTGACCTTTTCCTTGCATATATTTAGGAAAACAATTGTGGGAAAGAGTGTAAAAAAATTGCATGAAATAAATAACAACTAGATACCCCCCCCCCAAAGCAGTCAATAACAATTATTTGTAAGAACCTTATCTAGATTATGTGTGTTATTTCAAAGCCAAATATAAAATTTAAATGAAAAGGCAGTTGTGGTCATTGTGGTAACATTTGTGAACATAGTGAAATAGCTGTGTTGTGTTCTGATAAAACAAGACAACTGTGTGACCTCAGAATAACAAACTTTTTGTACCAATATGTTTAACAAAGGAAGACACTGATGTAAAACATAGATATGTGGTGTGTAAAGTAGAAAGCATCCCATATATGGGCCAGATATGCCTGCTGCCCACCATAACATCTGGCTGAACTTCCAAATTTCAATCAAGATGTCATGTTGTTTTTGTTCAGTCGTTCAGTCGTGTCCGACTCTTCGTGACCCCATGGACCAGAGCACGCCAGGCACGCCTATCTTTCACTGCCTCCCGCAGTTTGGCCAAGCTCAAGAACACTGTCCAACCATCTCATCCTCTGTCGTCCCCTTCTCCTTGTGCCCTCCATCTTTCCCAACACCAGGGTCTTTTCTAGGGAGTCTTTTCTTCTCATAGAAGAAGATGTCATAGAAACTCACAAAGGGGGGGTGGGGGTGATCTGGATTCAAAATTTGTAAGTGGCAGATGCACCTGTGAACATATCTTTGTTGTTGTGAAGGTCTAGTATAAGGCTCCAATTTAAAGACTGAGATACATGTGAGGGAGTTGAGGGAGTTGTCTTGTGTGGTAAAGTCAGCCATTTTCTCTCCTCACAGGGCTGCTTCAAGGGAGTGTATACCACCGCAAGCTCCTCAACAAAGAGCTGGGTAAAAATTTGTTTCTTCGAGTTAGTTTGCAACCTTCACTGAAACCATAGAGTCATAGAATTGAAGAGTTGGAAGGGACCCTGAGGGTCATCTCGTACCCCTGGATAGACACATCTAGAATTGTGCTGCACTTTCAATTGCCCATTTCTTGATGCCAAATGTGAGCTCCTTAGAATGTCATGAGGCAATGCCGCATCACTCAAAAATAGCCAAATGGCAACCCTGCTAATACTCATAGCAGTATGGTTTGACCCTGTTTAGAAAAATACTTTATGGAAGAAATTAATACTGAGCAGAAGAACTCGAGGACATAAAAACCCAAGCACTGGACACAGTATCTCTTCCTTAGTAAGCTAAGGGTTAATCCTGCTAAAGGAGCTGAGAATGGAATTCAGCGTCATGCAGGAAGGAGGGGCAGAAAGTTCTGCTCTGCCTGGATATTGCTTGCTTCATCTCTGAAGGGAAGAGATCTTTCTTAGCATTGCTATTAGTCTGACAGCACCGCTAGAGGGACCAACTCATGTTTAAGAGCTAGATGTAATCTGAATTGATCAACTTGACATGTCCCAAATGATTAGTCCTAAGCACAGCATCTAATATTCCAAGTTCATCTAGCATATACCATTCTCTGTCTCTTTACCCCTGTCCCTGCCAGCCGCCATTTCCTTGCTAATTCTGTCCAGGGTAGGACATCCCTCCTCCTCTCCATCCTTCACAGGATATGCAGAGGTCTTTGACATGCTGCAGTATTATGTTGTCCAGATAGAAAATAAATGAATCAGTTTTGGAAGTACCAGCAACGTACTTCGCAAATATCTTTTAAAAAAACCAATAAACCAAATTGCTTAGTCTATGAGTGTTCTCTTCTGTGTAGGAATTATCTGTGACAATTAGAAATGCATTAGGACTTATTTAGTAATGTGTTCCCTTCATAGTTTAGACTCTGTGAGATAGTCTGTAGTACTTTCAAAAAGAGCAGCTTACCCTGATATCTAGCCTGTACGTAACAGGTGGAAGGAGTCCTGTTGCTGTGGGCTGAGGAGTCAGAGCAGTGGCTGGAGGGGTCATAGAGTGACTTGGGGCAAGTTGCTATCTCTAAGCATAATGCTGCAATCCAACGCACTCTTATCTGGGAGTAAGCGCCACGGAACACAGTATGATCTACACAAGTGAATGCAATGGTGCAGCTGCGAGATTTTAGATGGCCATGCATGCTGGTTCAGTTGTGAATCACACACTTGACATTTCTTCCCCTCCCCATTCCCTGCTTTACAACCTTATTCCCTTCTTCTGCATTCCTGATGCACCAGAGCACAAAAACAAACAAACCAAATTTGCCAGCCCAGATAGAAAGAGAAATACTCTGATCATCTGAAGTTGCACATTGTAAATTCACTTACATCATAGCACCATCTTGACCACAGGAACAAAATGGGGCTTGCTGCTGCTGTCCTAATACGCAACACATTCAATTGGAAATAAGTGCCATTTTGTTGCAGAAAAGGAGAATATATTTTTCAAGGAGAAATAACGAAATGAGTGCCTGTAACTGTATCATACCTGGCCAGCTACCCCTCGACTGTAAACACTTCTGAAATTAAATTTCTGAAAACTGATAGGTCAGTGGTCTGGTTGCACACTCTGGTTTTCTCCTCCCTTCTCCCTGTTGCACCCCACAGTTATAGCATATAGGAGTGAGTTTATGGATACAATCATAAACTTAGAAAGGTAAGCACTACTAAAACAAATACTACTCACTTCCAAACATGAATACATTGGAGGGTTCCAACACTGGTTTAAGGCAGGAGTGGAGACCCTCTAATACTCCAGATGTTTTGAACTTCGGCTCCAACTCCCATTAGCTCCACCCAGCATGTCTAATGGTCAGGGGGAAGGGAAGATGGAGCCCAGCAACAGGTTCCCCAACCCTGATCTAAGAGTCCTAGTGATGTTCTTGGGCCTTTCCATCAATCTAGGCTTAATGCTGGACCATAGGACATTGCTTTATGCCACTGGTCCATCGAATTCAGAAATATCTACACCAATGGGCAGCAGCTCTCCAGAGTTTCAGATGGAAATCTTTTTTCATTCCTACCTGGAGAGACCAGAGATTGAACCTTGGACCTTCTGTAGGCACTGGATGTCTTCTACCAGCCCTTTCCTGCTATAACTATAGACGCTGTCACAAATGATTGCCACTGCACAGCATACAATGGGGCCAGGATGGGGTTGTGGGGTTCTGGTCTAGCAGCATGGCATCCTAAGATCCATTTGGGTGGTCCAGCTGAAAATTTGTTGCCACAATTGTGTTTTGTCACACAGTAATATAGAGTTTCACAGTTCTGCTCCACTTGGCATGAAGAAAATACTTTAAGGGCTGCTATGCAAAGCTTTGGTATACATAAAGGCCATCTTTGAGCTTGCATGTGTGTGTGATTTTAGGATTCCTGCAAAACTATGCACAAGGTTCTATCTAATTACTGCTTCTACATCAGGTTTGACCCTATCTGACAAATAAATGAGAGTTGAGAGATTACCTATCTTTGCAATATTCCATCATAGAACCGATATAAATAACACAGATGGTTCAAAGGTGTATTTTTTCATATTTACCTGAGACTGTGCCTGGCATTCATTGCAGCTCATGACACATAATGTTCTTCATTATCACAACTGCTCCCACAGGAGAAACGTTAAAGAAAGCTCGGCTTGAAGATGAAATAAATTTAAGTTTATATGTAGAAAGAAATAGAGAATTAAAGAAGACATGGCAACTAAAAAAAACACAAAGTTAATTCTATGTTACAGATTACAGTTGTACTTTGGAAGTTGAATGGAACCCATTCCAGAAGTCCATTTGACTTCCAAAATGTTCGGAAACTAAAGTGTGGCTTCTGATTGGCTGCAGGAAGCTCCTGCAGCCAATCTGAAGCCATGGAAGCCCCGTCAGACGTTCAGGTTCCACAGAATGTTTGCAAACCGGAACACTCACTTCTGGTTTTGCAGCATTTGGGAGTCAAAACGTTCGACTTGCAAGGCATTCGGGATCCAAGGTATGACTGTATTAGGAAATGGAAGCCACCATGTTAGGGAAGGCTGCACCTGATTATACTGCAAGCAGCCATCCTATGCTTCCATCCAGTTCATGCAACAACTTTCTTCCATCAGCAAATAAGTCCAAACGTTCCCAAGGTCTTGAGTGAACACAACAAAATCACAAAATCTAAAATAGGAAGGAAAATGGGCAGAGAAAACAGGCAGGGAATATACTAGTAGCAGCCTGTGTGTTGAGGCAGAGCCCCCCCCCCATCACCTCATCACAGCAGCTTACCTGGACAGGGCTGGGGTTGGGGTTTTGGTGGGGTCTGGGCACTGTGGGCACATCAGTGGCATTCCTATTGCTGTGTCCATGCAACCACAACCTCAGAAATGTCCTGCCCTTCCTCAGCCGCTCATCAATGGCTCCTCTTCATCCTGGAGAGAAGTGACTAGTGGGGTGCCACAGGGTTCTGTCTTGGTCCCAGACTTATTCAACATCTTCATCAATGACTTGGATGATGGGCTTGAGGGCATCCTGATCAAGTTTGCAGATGACACCAAATTGGGAGGGGTGGCTAATACCCTTGAGGACAGGATCACACTTCAAAATGACCTTAACAGATTAGAGAACTGGGCCAGAGCAAACAAGATGAATTTTAACAGGGAGAAATGCAAAGTACTACACTTGGGCAAAAAAAATGAAAGGCACAAATACAGGATGGGTGACACCTGGCTTGAGAGCAGTACATGTGAAAAGGATCTAGGAGTCTTGGTAGACCACAAACTTGACATGAGTCAACAGTGTGATGCAGCAGCTAAAAAAGCCAATGCAATTCTGGGCTGCATCAATAGGAGTATAGCGTCTAGATCAAGGGAGGTAATAGTACCACTATATTCTGCTCTGGTCAGACCTCACCTGGAATACTGTGTCCAGTTCTGGGCACCACAGTTCAAGAAGGATACTGACAAGCTGGAACGTGTCCAGAAGAGGGCAACCAAAATGGTCCAAGGCCTGGAAACGATGCCTTATGAGGAACGGCTTAGGGAGCTGGGTATGTTTAGCCTGGAGAAGAGAAGGTTAAGGGGTGATCTGATAGCCATGTTCAAATATATAAAAGGATGTAATATAGAGGAGGGTGAAAGGTTGTTTTCTGCTGCTCCAGAGAAGCGGACACGGGGCAATGGATTCAAACTACAAGAAAGAAGATTCCACCTAAACATTAGGAAGAACTTCCTAACAGTGAGAGCTGTTCGGCAGTGGAATTTGCTACCAAGGAGTGTGGTGGAGTCTCCTTCTTTGGAGGTCTTTAAGCAGAGGCTTGACAGCCATCTGTCAGGAATGCTTTGGTTGTGTTTCCTGCTTGGCAGGGGGTTGGACTGGATGGCCCTTGTGGTCTATCCAACTCTATGATTCTATGATCCTGATAAGTTGCACTGATGCTACATATGGATTATTACTGGAATATATATACCAATTCTGGATAGACAGATTGACCTGAAGCTTCCACAAACTGTGTAAATCTTCCTTGCAAACTTCATGTTTCACTTTTATAATGCTAACAGCTAAGCACTTTGAATGGGTTTCACCTTCACCAAATGCCTATGAGGCACAGTTATTATTATGGCTACCTGAAAGCTTCCCATTTTAAAAGATGACAGACACCAAAAATATATTCAATAAATAAAGGCACAAATACACTACAAAATGAGCAGCGGCAACAAAAAGTGTCGCAACACAAGCTTACCTTTTTTTGTACTTGGGTACGTAAAGAGCTGCCACAGATTGTTTTTGTTACTGTTCCAATTTAAAATGAATGATTAGCAGGGGGAGGAGGAGAAAGCCAAGCTGCCTTCCTCACTTCTCTACTTGCCATGCAGTTGCTAGGCCAACTGTGGTGACAGCTGATTGGCTGGCCGCCCAGTTCTTCTATCTTCTTTAGTCTTGTGACTGACATGGCATGGTGCGAAATGTTGTTCCATGAGCATCTGGCATAAAATCCAAAGAGGAAACCCCTTAAAGATGGCCTAGACAAGGTGTGGTGGTGGGAAGCATTGGTGAAAGTTACATCTGTCGTCTCTCGTAGTAATATTTCCTTTAAAAAAATGTTAGGAGCAAAAGCTAGTCTAAATGAACTCCTAAAGGTTTATTCTTACCATGTGATATATTAGAATAGTCTAGACTCTAGGACACATCAGTGTAGTCTAGATTTTACCACACAATTGGCTGTTGGTGGATTAGGACCTCTAAAATCTAGTTCCAAAGTTTGGTGCAAAGAACCTCAGATCTGCATTTCTCAAAGCTATGGTTCCAAGAGTTGGGTTTACCCTTCTTTGGACCTGTTTTTTTTAAATCCCAAAACTAGATGTTGCTCAACCTGTATTTGACTGGTTGCTAAACAAATAAAGAATTCCTGTCATTTCACCTGGGTTAAAAGGAAAGTTTCACAGACCTATAAAAGGTTAGCTCTGAGTGGACTTTTTCCATATTCCATCAGATTCCAAATTTACCTCACATCTAACCCATGGATATCTGCTGGACACCTGACAATCTATCATCATCATCATCATCATCATCATCATCATCAAGGCTTCTGTATCCACTACCTAATGCCATCACTTTAACATACATGAGGGCTTAAGGCCTCTGCACCTATAACTTGTGCACCTTCTTACCCCAAAGCCCATATTACTTTTCCGAGGTGGGAGCAGCAAAGATTCTATCCAGATTTTGGGGGTGCAGGTTACACATAGGCCTTTAATATTCCCCAGACACATGTAGTCTATCCAAGGCATCATGGAAATTGCCAAGCTCAGGAGTCCTTGTTCTTCTGGCAAGGGTGAATGAAACCCAGACAAACACGAGAGTAGCCCAAAGCCTTGTTCACATTCTCTGTTCAGTTGGAAAGAAAAAGGCAATCTGGATATGGTGGCAGATTTTTTCACTGGATTCTTCCTAGGTGATCAATCAAGACCTCACCTCCTGCTATCTGCTTTCTTCTTCTTGCCATCTGTTTATATGAATGTGCAGGGCACCAAATTGCCTAACTATCCTGAAAGGCAGTTTCAACAATGCACATGTCTCATTAATCACTCGGAATGAAGGTGAGGGAATTGGAAGAAAGGGCGGCAAACAAATAAGAACAAGGGCACTGATCTATACAATATTTCCAAAGTTATTGGTGACTTGTGCAAGTAATATTGCACAGTGCGGGTCCACGCATGCCCCTAATATCTACACCCAAGCTGAAGATATAATTCCAAGAAGACTTCATATCACATCATTGCCTGCCCTCCCCTAAATTCTAATTAGGAGGTTATAATATTGGTGGCTACACATGTGTTTCTGTCAGTATGATCCTTAACACCAGCTGTATTCCAACAGTGAAGTTTCTGAGCACGTCATAGCCACAGCTGAGCCACACAGGGATCAAGGTTGTGCTGACACACTGATCTGTTTTTAGAGGGGGAAACAATGTGTTTACTCTTCTGACCGAAAATAAAAACATGTGGGGAACAATGACTGCAAAATTAGGAACATTTAAGTCCCATTAATTTCAGAGGGAGAGTTAAATTATTGTTTGTATTGTCTGTTACATTTTACTTCTCCTTTTACTTTTGTACATCGCTCTGACCACCCAAGAGAGTAAGAGCAAGATTTTTTAAAAAGGATTTAAATAAATACATATATACATGTCTAAAACTCTTCCATTGAAATCAGTGGACAGCAATTACAAACTCTTAGGCTTTGGTAGTGTGTGTCTGAATATTCAAGCTCAGGATAAAGAAAGGCTTGGCACTTTTCTGTGAGTTCATTACTCTCTATTATACTAGACTCAAGTGACAAGTGCTGACAGGATTGATGCTAAGATGAGGCCACTGAGAAACAAGAGGGTGGTCTCAGAATCCTCAGGGGGAAATTGAAGTTTGTGGAAGTACAAACTATTTTTAAAAAATAAATAAAAAGTAAGTGTTAGGAGGAGGAAGAAGAAGATGAAGAAGGAAGGAAACATCTGGAAACTGCCTAGTGGCATGCTCAATAACCACAAAATATTGAATTCCAATGGAAAAAGAAAAAATATAGGGTGTGTGGAGTGCCATGCTTGAGTTCCTCACCCTTACAGAATCTTGAGAGAAGGCATGGCTGGAATCCTGGGCCAAAGCACAATACATACACTGAAACAATTTGTTGCAGGTACAAATTGTGTCTGTCCAGTTGTCAGGAAGCATGTATGAATCCATTTTAATTATTGTATGGCTTTGGCTACGATCCTCAAAGCTCAACCAAAATTCAGATAAATTTTAATTAGTTAATTCAAATGAGGACACTGTGATCTCAATGGGAAAAACAATGTTTTTGAAGTCATTAATGGGGAACATTTCTAATTTAAAAGAAAATACCTTAAAAGTTAAGCACATAAAAACAGGGTTGTATTGTAAGCTTTGCTAAAACAGAGACAGAAATCTTAGCTGCCCAACATTTTTTATATGTTTTTTATGCTTAGCACTAGCTGGATTTTGTCAGCTAGGGCAGAAAACTGCTGACATTCTGCTGCAGAAGCTAATCCTTTAAACAAAAGAAGGTGAATAGCTTGGTTTCCTGGTCCTTCCTAGAAGACTCAGCGTTCAGAAAAGGGAAGAGATGAATAAGCTTTCCATTTGCTCTCTGTGAAGTGAAGTTACCATCCGTGGACTAAAGTTACAGATTTTTTTTTTTTTTTTTAAGGAGGAAAAAGGAGAGAGAAAGCTTCCTTCCTTTAACTCTGCTGATGTAACAGCAAACCACTTAGCAAGATATTGAGCCAAGATCTGCAGCCTCCTGCGCTGCTACCGTAGCTTTCTGTAACTACAGCACAAACAAATAATGTCAGGGCAGCAATTCATCTTGTGGGCCTGTTTCTGCTTACTAATCACTGGGGAAATCTCCCTGTAACTTTATAATCTGTATCTTGAAAGTGTTTAGAGAAATGATTCAGTTGAATTTTCTGCTTTGGGGTGACACTATTTCGTTATGCATTACGGATTCCCATATGCATTAGAAATAGAATTGTAAGTCAGACAATCCTGTTCTTATAAGCTTGGTCCTCGCTTGGGGCCCCAAAGGTGCTTTCCTCCATTGTCTCCTAGGATGGACAGATCCCAACAACAAACAAACCAACACCAACAAATTAAGCTCAACTCGATCCCACCTGAACTCATTCATCCTTCCTTATAAGCCATATTTTACCTTTCGGAGCTCCACTGTCTGAAATACTAAACACGACCAGGGCCGTCTTTACCCGGGAGTGCAAGGGGTGTGGGGCACCTGGGCGCTGAATTCTGAGGGGCACCAGGCACCCACTGCTGAAACCACCTGAGCTCTTAACTATCTACCTGTTATGAAATAATAAATAATTTTGATCAAGCTAGAAAAACAAACACACACACACACATATCTAGGTATTACCGAAATGTATACCTACTGTTTCACTAAAGGACTTTTGACTTTGTGCGCTCATTTACCAAAGACGCGCCGCACCAGCGGTGGCGCTTGTCAGACTCAACCACGGTGCTTGTCATTCTTATGGCGGCGTGCATGCAAAATTAACTAAATTTTGGGGCGCTGGGCGGATCTTTGCACCCCGGCGGCACATATGCTAAAGACGGCCCTGAACACGACACACTGTATATTCTGGGTATGAAGAACAAAGACAAATGCCTGCTTGTCGTTATATTTTAATTGCCTGGCACCTTCCTTCCACCACCGAGCAGATCACATTACTACCAGTAACATTTCTTCTCATAAATTAACATGCATAAATGTGACAGGAGATTTTCCTTTCAGCCTCAGCTGTGGGGACATGTATATATATATTGGAACAGGAGGCTCTTTCCAGCAGGGCTTGTCTACTTTTGCAGTGCAAGAGAACATGGCATACTGCAGATCTTCTCTCAATTACTTTGGGAGATGTTACCTTAGATATAACTCCTTATGACTAACCCCATTGGGAAATGTTATTGTCAGTTTACAGGGGCTCCATCATCTCAGCATACTTGCCAATGCAATGGTAACAAGGGCCAAGAGGTAAGAAAATAATGAGAGATTCATCTCATTGCAGCTATCTTGCTCTGATACATTCTTTGCAAGGTAGCAGAGTTTGGATATTCATCACGCCTAATTAAGTCCAATTTTCTCTCATGGCCTCTGATCCTAACTCAGAATAGCTCAGCAGGCACTCTAGGCTAAGGATGGGGGAGAAATATGAGTCGGTTCACATTGAAAGGCAAACCTGCCCAATTCATACTTTTCAAAACAATATGCAGGCTGAAACACCACCATTCTTCAGAATTCATGCTTATCTGAATTTTGCAATGCAGGTGTCAGGCTCCTGGGACTTGCCCCCCCCCCTTTGGCCGTGGATAAGCAGGACAAAGAGAAAAAGGTCCCTTACCATTTAAAGAGTCTTTTATGATCACAGCAAAAGAACAAAGCATCCATTCTTGGAATTAAGGTGTTCCCAATTAAGGATTCCACCCCCCCCCCAAGTCAATTCCATCTTGCAACCTGGTCTCACAACCACCCTGCTTTCTGTGTAGCCACCTTACCTGCTCTACGTGACCTTGGACTGATAGGCTGAATACTTTCCAGCGAGAGAGAGTCTGTTAGCTCTCTCTCTTCCTGTTTTTCTTCACTTTGCTGTTCACCCCCCAGTTCTTCCCAACTTTTGTCTTCAGAACTATGCCCCTCTGCAAACCACCGTTCCAAATCTATACTGCTCCACTGCTCCTGGGCAGCTGCAGGATCCTGGTCAGGAGCAGCAGGAGGGGGAGGCTCCCACCATTCCTCTTCAGAGCAGTACTCCTCAGCCTGGTCTCTGACAGCAGGTCTGCAACCATGCAATGTTTACAAAAATGCATGTATTAGGGGAAACTGTGCATAAAAAATGAATATATTAGGGGAAGTAATATACAAAAATTCTTTGTGTTAGGGAAAATTGCTTGCAAAAAATATGTTTATCAGTCAAAACTACCTACAAAAATGAGTTTATTCGGAGAAATTTGCACTACAAGGCTGTTGGATTTTCACAAGCATTTTTAAAGAAAATTTTTGCAAATTGCTGCAGTAATATGGAGAACTCAAGACTGGAAAAAAATAAGATCCTCAAATTCTTAGCCAATCCCGTTTTTGAACAGTTGCATTGGTTGCCAATTTGCTTCCAGGCAAGGTGCTTACAATAGCGCACAAAGCCCTAAATCAGTGGTTCCCAAACTTTTTCAGCCCACCACCCCCTTGGTTCCATAAACTCATCCCTCATGCCCCCTACCCTATAAAAAGAGAGGGGATTTTTTTGGTGGGGGGAGGTGGCAGTGAAGTTGAATCAAACTGCTTATCAAATAGCTCCCTCCTAACTCACTCCAGGAGCACATTTGTCAGGTATCCCCTTCATGTTCTATAATATGCCCAGGAAAGGATATAGACCGTCTAAACATATGTCACTGCAGGATACATTAAAGGTCATCTAGTAGTAGTAGTAGTAGTAGTAATGATAATGATGATGATAATAATAATAATAATAATAATAATAATAATAATAATAATAATAATAATTTATTATTATTTGTACCCCACCCATCTGGCTGGGTCTCCCCAGCCACTCTGGGCAGCTTCCAACAAATATTAAAATACATTAAAATATCACAGATTAAAAACTTCCCTAAACAGAGCTGCCTTCAGGTATTTTCAAAATGTCAGGTAGTTGTTTATCTCTTTGACCTCTGATGGGAAGTAGAGAAGGTTGGAAGAAGAAGAAGAGTTTGGATTTGATATCCCGCTTTTCACTACCCGAAGGAGTCTCAAAGCGGCTAACATTCTCCTTTCCCTTCCTCCCCCACAACAAACACTCTGTGAGGTGAGTGGGGCTGAGAGACTTCAGAGAAGTGTGACTAGCCCAAGGTCACCCAGCAGCTGCATGTGGAGGAGTGCAGAAGTGAACCCGGTTCCCCAGATTACGAGTCTACCGCTCTTAACCACTACACCACACTGGCTCAGCAATTGGATCATTGGATCAGGAATTATACTTATTTATGGATTTAATAAATTTCTATACTGCCTCTCATCTGTGAATCACAGGGTGGTTTATGATATAAAAACACAAAAATGCATAATGTAGCTACAAACAAAACCAATACCCACCCACCCCAAAAAATCATATCTTCACTGCTGTCAGCATGAACCATACTGAAAGGAAGCATGCAATCCACTTGTGAATTTGGATGCAGCTTTGTATCATGTGCATAGCCTTGTTTTGCCCCAATCTCTGTGTATGTAGAAACCCATTTTGCTTCAGAATGGATTACCGGTAGCAAGCATATTACTTGTTCGCTTTGAAATGAACACCACTTCTGTGCCAGTCCCACGCTGTAGAAATTCTACCACTCAGTGAATGAATTCTTATGCTCACTTACACGGGAGTAAGTCACCCTGAAGTAAACTGGATTTACTTCTGAGTAGATGTGTGTGGTGGTGGCCGATTGGCAGCCTTTGCGATGAACTTCCTTCATTTTCATGAAACAGCATTTGGCATTGCGTTCCTGTACAAGCGCTTAGCAGTAATCAGGGCCATGGCATGAAAAATTGCAGTGATTTAAGATGATTAAAACTAGAAGCATTGTTCTTTTCCTTACTGCCATTGGTTCTTTGCACTGCAACCAGAGTACATGTTCCACTGTATCACTTTGGCTGTGATGCTGCTTAAACTGAGTCATCTCAGGTGATCTATATTTAGCTGTACTGAGAAAGAGAGAGGGAGGGAGAGAGGGAGGGAGGGAGGGAGGGAGGGAGGGAGGGAGAGCTATTGCTGTCTTTGAAGACAATAGTTAAAATACTATCAACAGCAATATGATCAGGATAAAGCTGATCATTTGAATTACACATCCATCTGGTTTGAAAACAGATTTTTAAGAATCCTTATGTGTAAGCACTGGAATATCTCATAAGGCCATTTTACAGACAAAGATTCACATCTCTTTCTGTTCTGAATCAGCAATTTTCTTTCTTTCTTTCAAAAAAAATGTTACTTTATAATCTGGAGCTGCTAAGAAGCTTATGCTGCCCTCTTGTTTGTATGGACCACCTGCTAAGCTGAATCTGGATTTTATATATTACTTCTCTCTTCTTCTTCTTTGCTTTCTGATTAAATGCTACAGTATTCAGTCTAGATTTGATTCACATAGATTTCTCCCTTGTTACTATTTACATTACAATAAAATAGTTTTCAGTATTTTGCTTATAAAATATCTAAAGATACCCTGTCCACAGAATACAATCAATAAAGCAGTTCTGCCATAGGCTTGTAGTCTTTAAGTGACGTAAAACACAAGGGAAAGTGGTGGTTCTGAAATCTTCCTTGGGTGCCCCTTCTATTTTATGAAGTTTTTATTTAGAGAAACAAGCTAAAGATGTGGGAAAGTGACTTCTGAAAAAAAAAAAAACCCAGCTTCAGAATAAGAAGACAGACAGGAGAGTTGATAAAATGACAGCAGACCGATAGCCTTATGTCATTGGTGTTTGTTTGTTTTGTTCTAAGCAATATTGTTGCTATTTATATTTTGCTTTGTGAGCAGCCTCAGGGACCAAGGGGAGAAAAAATTTAGTGTGTATAAATTAATTTAATTTAATTTAAATAAATTCAGGGAGCAGCACAGGTCTCAATGAAACTCTGCTCCTACAAGCACCACTGGCTATGTCCAGTTCTTGACATACATTTATTTATGTTTCCATCTAGCATAGGACAAACTGCCTTGTGGGCCCAGGTGCAATGAGCCCACCATTGACAAGACCAGGGTTTGAGAGATGCAATAAACACAGGACGGTCATCTTGGATGTAAACAGGTCACAACTTTATTGATTGCAGGTGTCAGTAGGTTTGGGCGTGGGCATGGGGTATTTACCCTGAATCAGCCAGCCCATCTGTCGGCTGATTGCTGTGGTAGAGTCGATCATGAGTTATGACATACATTGGGGCAACCCCTGCACGATTGCCACCTGGGGGGAAGCATTGCCCCCCTGGACCCCTTTAATGGGGTAACCCAATCCTTTGGCGGGGGATCCCCCAACTCCCACCCTTGGTCTGGACTAAGGATCCAACCCAATGCCTTATCCACTGACAAGTTGTGATAATTGCCACAAGGTAGGCAAAAACCCATGACAGCCCAATGAGTCTGGAGGAAAAATTCCTGCTTGGCCCCCAATATGGTGACTGAATGTTTCATTGGGCAAGTCGAAACATAAATACTGTATTGGGTGGGACCCGCTGTGACTGAACTGTTGGGGCCAGTCCCCACCGCTTCTTAGGCCTAGGGAGTGGACCAAACTAAAGACTGAGAACAGGAGTTTTCCCTCAGGTCCACTCCCCAGATCCTACTCAATGGCCCATCTGTGATTGGTTGGGCTGCAGGCAGTCAGCCCCCTGCAGCCACTAAAGGAAGACATGGTGCCCCCTGCTGGCTGTGTGGGACCCCCAGGGTGCAACTGCTGCTCCCCCAGAGAAGAGGTGAGAGGTCTTTATATAGGATGCTGCTTTATACATAGAGAGACCAACAGACCCTCTAGCTCAGCATTGTCTACACTGATTGGCAATAGTTTCCAGACAGGGAATCTTTCCCAGCCCTAACTGGAAATGCTGGTGATTGAAGCTGGTACCTTCTGCATGCAAAGCAGATGTTCTACACTTCATTCCCGACTCCACCCTTACATGTGCACTGAAACACTCCAGCACAGACCAGGTGGTAAGAGCATTAGATGAGACCAATCTAGTACATCATCCTGTTCACACAGTGGCCAACCAGATGCTTGTGGGAAATCTTCAAGCAGGATCCAAGCACTCACCGTCCTGTGGCAACTGGTATTCATAAGAATTACTGCCCTTAGCTGCATAGGCAGAGCATAGCCATCATGGCTAGTAGCCATTGATAGCCTCTTCAAGGTCTTTATGTGCAACTGTAATTTGCCTCCAGGGGACCCTTGCCTCACAAGTTACTCTTGGCCTGGAGCACAGAGAGGCCAGTGACAGCTGTGTGAGGACACAGGAGGTGCACAGGAGGTCCGAGACTGTGTTATGGATAGCGCACTATGCTGTGTATATAACTGTGCATGTGTGCCAAAAGGACAGCAGGAAAGGAGGAGAGCTCCTTTTCCTTTCAGCATAGTTTATTATTGTTTGCATTTCAGCATACAGATCCTCCAAGTGTCCCTATTTTCCTTAGGACATCCCTATTTTCACTGGAGAAATGTAGGAGGGTATGGAGTTATCTGACCCCCGAACTGTCTGAAGGCAATTCTGTATAGGGAAGTCTTTTTAATGTTTAATGTTTTATTATGTTTATATATGTGTGTGTTAGAAGCTGCCCAGAGTGGCTGTGGCAACCCAGCAAGATGTGTGGGGTATAAATAGTAAAATTATCATTATGTAATGGAGCATCCCTAATTTCATCGGGGAAATGTTAGAGGGTATGAGCATAATTTATTATTGTTTGCATTTCTCTACAGATCTCCTATCATGGGGACCCATTGAAGTGAACAGCATAAAAATGCAATCCAGAAATAACTGAAACATCTATACAATGCATCTCTAACACCTGTTATAAGAAGGTATTTTTAAAAATAATGTAAATAAAGAAATTTCCAGATGTCATTAACAATAAAAAATATTCCACCAATTCTCATTTAAATGTATAGATTAATATCGGCAGTCCATATGTCCAAATAGGTATTCAAACAAAATTGATGAGTCTAAATGATACCTTAAAATGTAGGGAGGTTCATGGGGGGGGGGGGTTGTCAAATCACAAATAATAATAATAATAATAATAATAATAATAATAATAATAATAATAATAATTTATTTATCCCCCGCCCATCTGGCTGGGTCTCCCAAGCCACTCTAGGCAGCTTCCAACAGAATATTAAAATGCAATAATCTATTAAACATTAAAAGCCTCACTAAACAGGGCTGCCTTCAGATGTCTTCTAAAAGTCTGGTAGTTCTTTTTCTCTTTGACATCTGGTGGGAGGGTGTTCCACAGGGTAGGTGCCACTACCGAGAAGGCCCTCCGCCTGGTTCTCTGTAGCTTGGCTTCTCATAGTGAGGGAACCGACAGAAGGCCCTTGGCACTGGACTTCAGTGTCCGGGCAAAACGATGGGGGTGGAGATGCTCCTTCAGGTATACTGGACTGAGGCCGTTTAGGGCTTTAAAGGTCAGCACCAACACTTTGAATTGTGCTCGGACACGTACTGGGAGCCAATGTAGGTCTTTCAAGACTGGTGTTATGTGGTCTCGGCGGCCACTCCCAGTCACCAGTCTAGCTGCCGCATTCTGGATTAGTTGTAGTTTCTGGATCACCTTCAAAGGTAGCCCCATGTAGAGCACATTGCAGTAGTCCAAGCGGGAGATAACTAGAGCATGTACCACTCTGGCGAGACAGTCCGCAGGCAGGTAGGGTCTCAGCCTGTGTACCAGATGGAGCTGGTAGACAGTTGCCCTGGACACAGAATTAACCTGCGCCTCCATGGACAGCTGTGAGTCCAAAATGACTCCCAGGCTGCACACCTGGTCCTTCAGGGGCACAGTTACCCCATTCAGGACCATACAAGACTTCTTGGGCTTTCTACACTTTTCTAAAATATTACTTTCAACTTTAAAACTGATGCTGTAACTTGTGTTATCCCCTCTTGCCTCCTACAGCTGGTAGTAAATTTGGGCTGGGATATTACAGGGGGAAATAGTTACACTCACTCTCCCAATTCCACTTGCACCAATAAAAGAATCACAGCCCTCTGTGTTTGCTTTAAAAAAACAAACATAACATTGAGATATCTAGTCATGGACCTTCATACAAGTGACAAGACCCTCGGTTCTGAACTTAGTGAGGTAAATAGGTTAGAACACACCATAAAACACACCCACACCCTGGGAAACACCATGAGAGGTATAGAGTTTGGGGACACATTTGCAACCATGTGCCACACTTGGATCCAAACCACCTGGACAATGACAATGAGGAAGTGGAGCTGGCCAGTGTTTTCTGCTCTCTTGTGCTATTCTCCTCATGTTTCGCCAGGCAGATGAATTAGTTGCTAGATCACATATGTGTCTCCCCTTTTAGCTGTTGAAAGTTTTGCAATAATCGTTGTTACTTAACAAAGTTGCAGCCAATCTTTACTCACCTTGGCGTGTTGACTGTAGTTCTCTGCCTAGAAACCCATATTGGATGCACATCTAACACAAGCATTTCTGTCAGCAAAAAACACAAAACCACCGGGGGGGCGGAACCAAATGCCACCATGTAAACATCATGGCATGTGCATAAAATTTCTCTCTCTTTTCCTTGTAAGGAAGATCTATAACTAGGTGTTCTACACCTTGTTTTTAACTCCTGGTACAATTCAACTAACATCCTCCTGCCCTTGGAGTCAAATTATTCTCTTGGGGATCTGAATTTTGACAACACACTTTAAGGACATCATTTTGGCCTAGTTTACTTCTGGCTGCCACACAGCTGAATTCAAAGCATTAAAAAAGCCTTAAAGGAATACAAAAATCGATAGACAGCATTGATCTTTCTCTTGTAAAGTGTAAGAATAATGGTATAGGGGTGAATGCAGTCTTTATGAGGGATGGCGCAGGCTTACCAGGGACATTTGCAAACCTCCACCCCAGTATTTGCAGGACAAAAGCCCCCAAACTAGGGAATTAGGAATAGAGTGTTACAGCCCCCCCCCCCCAAATCCCTGCTGAAGGGGTCTTGGCCCTCACCCAGGGTCTGTGCTCCTTTGGAGAATTGGAGATGTGGCTGTCATAGCTTTAGGAAATATGATTTCTTCACATATTTACACCTGAATTTAGATGAAGAGAGTCCAGATCTTACAGCATGGTCGTCTCAAGAGGGGCTTGTTCCCCACAGCAGTGCAGCACTGGAGTCCAAGGCATCTCTCACAGCCTGCCTTCAGCCAGCCTGCCCTGCCCTGTCTTTTTTGTTCTCCTTTCTTCTCCCCAGCACACCTTGCTAAAGATACTCTTTTCCTGCCATCTCACACCCAGATGGGTGCAAATGGGTGCAAATCATCGTGCAGATGGGTGCATCATGCAAACTGAGTGCTCTCCCTCTTGCCCAGAGCTATTTGCAAAGGCACCGCTTCTCCCATGATATTGCTAGAAGGTCTTAGTGTGCGGAAAACAGGAAGGAACACTCTTTCACATTTCCAGCTTGCTAACGCCATCTAGAAATAGTGTTGTGCCAAAGGAAGAAGAGGTGACTTTGCAGGTAAGCCAAGGACTTTCCTCCACATTGCAGTGCTGTGACAGGGAGGAGAGGAAATGGTGTCCCTTGCTCGCCAGAGATCATTGCTTTATCATTCTGTGGCAGCATTCCCTCTCCTCCTCACAGCAGTGCTCTGTGTGAGTTGGTGCTCTGTGCATGGTGAGAGTGTATGTGTGGCATGTGGCCATTACGTGTGTTGTATATGCAGTGAGCTTGCATGTGTGTGTGCAGATGCATGCACATTTGTGTTGGTCATTCCTACCCCTGACATTTGAACCTCAGAATCTGCTGATTCCCCTTACCTGGGCTGCATTAAGGATAATGTTAGGGAAATGTGCTTACTCAGATTATATTAAGAATGTGCCAAGAATGTTTCTGCAGGGGGGAAAGCCTCTGCCTTGAGCTAGCCTAATACAGAGTAGGCACCCTATTCTTTTCCCTTGCTTTTCTCTGAGAACATGACTTAATTTCTACACATGTGCAAAACTGAGGTGAGGGAATGCCTCTATGCAAGCCTGTGTGATTTATACGCCCATCAACTCAAATTTTGTGGGTTCTTCTGTGTGTGGTCATCTCAAACATCACAGCACTGTGTTTATTGAAGAAATCCACAGTGGCCAATTGTCAATATGCTCTTCAGTCCAAAATAAAAATTAGCCACCTTGGTATAACAGACCCTCCAGCAGGTTTGTTTGTTCTTTTATAAATTAAGCTACTTCACAGAAGGTGACAATCCAGACTGAAGAACTAGCAGGGAGGGAAGCTTAATTCTTTCTCCATCTACTGCTTCTCCTTTCCTTAAATGCCATGCGAAGGCCATTTGCCACCTTGGAGTTTCAAATACGTGTTTACTTTCACAAACATGTATTTGGAACCTCACAGGAGGGAGATATGCTGGGGATGGACAATATCTTAGTAGAGAAATAGTTGGCATAAAACTGGTTGAGCAGCCCCTGCTACAAACCACTTCTGTGCTCTGTGCTGCCCATTCCTGAAGCTGCAATTGGTTCAAAAAGGAACTGCTATTGTGGGTTTTACAGCACATGTTTGCATGCGGTGATTAATTAAGGCCCATATAGTGTTGTTGTGAAATTAAATTGAGAACTGTAACCAATTTGTTTACTGAAAGGACAATTACTTCTATTTGTCTTTTCAGAAAACAAGCTGATTATAGTTCTCAATTCAGCTTCTAAACAAAAACAGTTCATAATCATTTCTGTATTATGCAAAAGGTAGATGTTAGGTGCGTGGCTGTTTACCTCTTCTACTTCCTAAGCATGTGCAAACAGAAAAGGCACACGGTGTTGACAAAACAGTTGTTATTGCTGAATTGGTCATTCAAAATCTGAATAACTTTTTTTTTTTTAAGAAAAGCACTCAAACCTTCTGCCCGCAAGATATCACTGGGTTAAATCACAAACGTTCTTCAGCAGAATGGCAGGTTTCCAGGCTGACAGTATGCGGCATCTGACAGCGCCTATTCTCCTTGACTGTGCCGTGGGATAGAAAATGTTCATGTTGTTCCCTGTGGTTTTACATTAAAATGAAACAAGACTTAGAATTTAAATAGCTGCTGAGTTCAGCAGGATGATGCTCCAAGCTTAACTGCCTTGATTCTTACCACAGCAATGTCAAAGCAGCAACAGAGAATTCCACTGACTGGATTTCAGGGGATAAAGACCGTGTGCTGTGCATGTACCAGATTTGTCATACCTGCTTCTGCCTATTAATACTTTAAAATACCAACGTTCTTTGGGAGCCCCTGACCATTTTTTCCCTCACCCTGTCCATCATTTGATACCATGCAGGCCAACAAACAAACCCCTGCTATCTTAAACTGCGGCAAGGGATTCTAGAATTCTGCCCTTGGGTTGTGCTATCTAAGTACAATATGATTTATACATTTGGCAGAATCAAGTAACAACAATTTGCCTGAATATCATTATCTCAGACTGCAGGTAGGAAGGGTTGCAGATCTTAACTCTTCTCCATGAAATAAATCCCTTGCAAGAATACTGTTTCATTGATATCCCTGGTCTGAAGCCCTCCCAATCTTTGCTGATAGGTTTCCCCCCCCCTCCCACCACAAGGGAAATTTCAACATGTAAATTTTTCTCCTGCAGCCTGAAGTAGTACAGACCAGGGAAAGCTGTGCTACTTAATTCTTCTAGGCCTCAGAATCAAGTTCTTAGGTCAAAAATGCTGAAGGGGTTGGATTTCTGTAGTGCTGCATGTGTTACACGGGAGTAATTACGGTTTCTGTGTGTCTGAGTTTGGGCTGTTAATCTCTAAAAAGTCAATGAATTGGGATCAACTCATAAACTCATGAGAGTAAACCTAAGCTAATGTTCATGTAAGGTCTCCCCATGGGCAGTTAGGGCAGCCATGTGTCCTACTTTACAAAGGACAGGCTTCTATTTGCAGCACTATCAGAGGACAGCCCTCTATTGAAGTGAGCCTTCTGTTTGAAGGACTGTCTGGTCCAAGATTTTAGCAATAAATGACCACATGAAGAGAGAACAGGAGCCTTGAAGTTGCCCATCAATAGTTAGAACCTGGATAGTAGAATAAGCAGGCATACTACTTTTGCATTTTGGGTGAAGATTAAGTAGCCCAGGTAAGTGGCCATGTAGCCCAAGTCACAGAGCACACGATCACTCAACCCACTTCTGGAATCACAAACTCAGCTCTAGAATTTTCAAATGACATATCTTTACCATGAGCAGTTCTGAACTGGGGCAAAATATGTTGTCAAAGGAGCTCTTGTGATCATAGCATTCAGCCTTAGTATCTGAATATGAAAGCAAAGCTTCCAATAAGTTCAAGAGAAAGAGCAGAGAAAATAAGAAAGCTAGAATGAAAAGATTCACCTTCAGAGAAATTCATTATCTGGAAACTGTTCCCAAAGGTGCGTATTTTTTGGTTAATTATATGTGACAGCAAATTAGATTGCAGCAAAAATGGATCAGCAGTTTTTATTGTATTGATGCCGAAAGCTCAGCTACTCTCCATATGCAAAAAGGCAAGGTGGGTTTGTAATGCTGGAAACTGAGCAAATGTGGAGATCCTTTTGATACAACTGGCTTCAATAGAGTTCCAGTCCTACAACCTGGGAGGATTGTATACTCTGAAATCAGATGCACACAATCTGGATCATGCAGAGATTTCATATCCCTCCAGTACTATGATAACATCACTTTAAACATAACAATAAAACTGAGGGTCATCAAATCGGCTACCCCTGATCTAGAATATTTCCGTTTCTTCAGTGGGCTATTAATCACTGTACAAAGCAAGTCTAGTCAACAGGACTTTTCAAACACATTTAAGAAGGAGCTTAAATACTTGCAATAACAGGCTCTTGATGTTTACATGCCAATGTAACTGAAAATAATAATGTTTCTCATGACAGCTCCCTCAAGTAAAAGTACAGAAGTATTCCTTATTTATAGATGAGCTGACATGTCAACAGATTTTGAGTTGAAACTTGGTGTATTTTTTTCTTTTTTCTTTTACTATAAACAAACAAATCTTGGAGAATAAATTATGAATGACATTTGTAGCTATTTAAAGCAGATTCATTTTGCTTGGCTAGGATTCTACAAATTAGCCCTAAAATGGGTTGCTAGAAATTAGTGTTATTATTGGATACTACTGGGTGTTGTTGTTTGATGGGGCAGGGTCATATAAAGATAGCTGTTCCCTTGGTTGTTACAGAGAAGGAGAAACACAAAACAGGCAAAATGGCACATTTAGGTGGATCAGCCTATTTTGGTGAGACGGTATGCACTGTTTTGCATATTTGATGAAGCTATTTGTAAGTTAAAAGACTGGGCATAATTCAGCCAAAGTTAAGCTCCAGGCAGTCGGGTCTTATGCATATCTAGCTGTGTTCAATGGTACTTCCTTACAAATAAGTGTATGTAAAATTACACATGTTTTAAAGTCCCTGTGATTCATCAGATTGTTTGTGCTCGTCATAGGTATACTGTACAATGGGAATGAAGTTCATTTCCTGAAACAAGAAAAAAGGGGGGTTAACAGTCATTTTCAAAGAGGTTATGATCTAATACATTAACTATCTGTAGTCTAGAAAGCAAAGATAGAATTCTCACATGGGCAGAATTCTATCCTTATTTGTTTTTTCTAACCCTTATTTCCGAAGTTTGACAGAGCACTACTGAACTGCCCTAGAGACAGCATCAAAGTAAGGTCCAACCACTTCAAAGACGGAACCTATAAAACAGCTGTATGTCCTCTTTTGGCAAAAGACGGCAGCAGATTCCCAGCTGGTTCGACACTGGCATTAAGAACATGGAAGCTGTGGTCGCTGCAAAGGGCTAGGCACATGTGGACTACAAGCACACGTCCCGCGAGAAGAAACCTGCTGCACTGAGAAAGGCAAGGAGCGATGTCCAGCAGATTGCCAGATAATGTGCCAATGACTACTGACTAAGGCTGTGTCAGTCAGTGCATTCAATTTGCTGCTGACAGTGGCAATACTTGCAAAACGTACAAAGGCAAGAAGAGAGCCTTTGGACCAACCGTCAGAAAAACTGCACCCCTAAAAGAAAAAGAAAAAAGAGGGGCAGAATGAAAAAGAGGTGGAAGAAAGAAGGAAATCTTCATGGTCTTTGCTTACTGTGGATATTATTAAGCAGATTATGACAGAGCAAACAATGTCCCTTAATGGAAAAATAGAGGCGCTGTAACTCAACGTTTTGACTTTGCACCCAATGGTACAATGGTATCCATTGTATTTCAAGACAGTCAGATACCAACAACTATTTCCAAAATAGAAATGTTGGTAGATATTTTCATTTCTTTCTATCTGCCAAGTGAAAATTCCCTGCCCCCAATATTGGATAGTTATTTCCAGCTGATAATTGCTCTTATCCATAGGAAGGAAACACTTTCCTTCATAGATCCAGAAAGGAAACTACACATTCCCAGAAAATTATGTTCCAAAGAATTTACCTCTGCTAATAGTAATAGTAGAGCAGGAAAAGCCACTGTGCTTACGTCGTGCTGCCTTCTAAACACGGTAATGAACATGGACTCTAGGACACAGGAAACCTATATAGAACAAGGTGTTGATTATTTGTATTTGTATAGTATTTAGACTTGTTTGTCACTTGCTATGCTATGGCCATAAATAAAATGCATTATAACAGCAACACATTACTACAAAAGCACATTATATATGGATGTAGATGTAGATGTAGACGTAGACACACACACACACACACACACACACACACACACACAACAAACAAACACGCACATTGTCCTAAAAACAATTCAGAAATAAACTAAGACAAGCTGATTTTCTTAACTCACAGGTAGTCTCTTTCTGATACCAGTGAATTAAGTAGTTATTACAGGGTTCTTTTCATTTTCTCAACTAAAACATGAATTATATTAAAGCGGCACTTTTCCTCTGTGGTAATGAACATAGCATGGCATCATCCTTCACATGCGTACATTTGTTAAGCTTTCTAACACCTTCCACTAACACTCAGCCTGCTGAGAAGCCAAGTGCATTAATCAGGATGAAAGTTCTTCATCCTTAAGTGCGAAAAGGCTATATTTAGGTAAAAGACACAAAAAAGAAATTAAAAATTCACTTGAAAGGAACAATTCGCAAATAATCTGTACAGTATTTTTTAAAAGATCAACCTTTCCCTGTGCGCTCCATTTAGAAGGCTTCGTTTGAGGCATAGCAGGCGTGAGATGGATTAGGAGTGAGTGCTTTGTGAACTGAGCTTTTAAGGACAAAAATATATTAGTGGAAAACAATTGGGGTCTGCAGCAAAAGATTGCAGTGTTGCAGTCCTCCTCTTCTGTGTCCCAGTCACTTAGCCATGCCTTCTTGCACTGTACTCCATCCCATTCCCCTCCCCTCTATTCCTGTCCTAGGGTAGGCATGTGTCCTACCTTACAGCCATCTGAAAAGCTGTCAAAGGACCTCCCACTATTTAAAATACACTTCCCATTTGAGGAGATCTCAGGTTCAGGTCTGGTTTAAAGACAAATAAGTGTAAGAAGGGAGAGAAGAGGCCTGGAAGTCATAACTGAATATCAGGAATGTGCCTTCCCAAAGTGACAGCGAAGACTCTGGAGAAGAAGGGGGGCCGGCTGAGGGGAGTAGAGGCTTGATTCCTTCCCACATTGAGAGTGAGGCAAGCCCCTCCCACTCAGGAATGTAGGCTATAAATTGCCAAGACAGCACAGGGCGGATAGAGCCTGCTTCAGAGGAACAGCCGCTGTTAGATTCTGCTTAAGAAGAGGAGGAAGGGCAAGCTGTTCCTGAGTCTCCTCCTGGTAGGTGAAAGAGTAGAATACAGGTGCAACAGCAGCCCAGCAGGAGGTGGGACAACTGGTGGAGGATATCCTGCTGGCGTTGGCAGAGTCACCCAGTGGGTCCAACTGCCTCATCAGGAGAGGATTGAGCTGGAAGGGCTCGGACTGAAACTATTGTGTAATTACTAAATAAATCTAAGAGTAATAAACCTGCCAGCTTGCTGTGTCTTGGTGTGAGAGAGACATCATAAATCCTGACACTGAAATTGTGTTGTAAGAACACACTAAATTTGCTGTATGTAATCTGTTTTATCCTTTGGTTTTCTTCTTCTTTTCTTCTTTCTTTGTTAACTGTTTTTTTTTTCTTTTAATAATAAAGCAAATTTAAGAAATAAAAAATCAGCTGAATGTATGAGGGAGTTGTTGCGACAGGCCTCTGTCATTTCAGATTTCTTGTCTTTGAACAAGAATATTGGAACACATCAATTCTTATTTCTTGCTGGATCTCTCAAATGAACCTACTAGAGATGTAGCCACCATACATTTTCCTTTGTCCCATACAAGTCAAAGGGGTGCATTCACCCCAGTGATTTGTATGGCAGAAGATAAAATAAGCCTGTAAAAATAATGTTGCAAAGGAGGACCTGGGCATTGCCTTCTCAGCAACAGATTCTGGTGGCTACATGGAACCAGATTCGTGTCACTGAGACTACTGAGGTTAAGAAAAGAAACAGACGAGCATTCCATTGAGAATATATAGTACACCAAGGCTCCTTATTCCAAGCACCATGTGCAAAGCACATTTTGTGCTACCATCCCAAACTTTTACACTGTTCTAGAGTCTCAACTATGTTATGGCATGTGCTTGGTATAAACACACCAGAACTAGAAGCAGCTCACCCAGTAGGGTGGAAACACAACGCTAGAATCTGGGCAGGTGTGCCACTAGACTTACTGAGTGGGGTGGGCCAGAGGGGAGGTTGATGTGGTGTGGGTGCACCAGCAGGAGTGCCACATTGGCTCCACCACTGCACCCCTACTGTGCTGACTTCCCCACAACCTGTCCCTCCTGGCAAACTGCGGCAAGACACCTGCCAGGAAGCTAGCATTGTGGCTGCATCCCACCAGACAAGTCACTGGAACACAACATTAGCTGGTCTCCATAATGTGTACAATCCACTCATTTAATTCTCCTTCTCCTTCTCCTTCTCCTTCTCCTTCTCCTTCTCCTTCTCCTTCTCCTTCTCCTCCTTCTCCTTCTCCTTCTCCTTCTCCTTCTCCTTCTCCAACACTCCTTCCTCATAATTATTTAAGGATAAAATCTAGCAGAAAAAATTTACAGGGGCATTCAGCAGACTAACAACACTCTAACATCTGCCAGGCAGAAAATGTTCAAAAGTACTAATTTTACTGCAAGACCCAGCGTGGTGTAGTAATTAAGAGCAGTAGACTCGTAATCTGGTGAACTGGGTTCGCGTCTCCACTCCTCCACATGCAGCTGCTGGGTGACCTTGGGCTAGTCACACTTCTCTGAAGTCTCTCAGCCCCACACACCTCACAGAGTGTTTGTTGTGGGGGAGGAAGGGAAAGGAGAATGTTAGCCGCTTTGAGACTCCTTCGGGTAGTGATAAAGTGGGATATCAAATCCAAACTCATAATTTTTCTTCTTTTTGTAAAGTCGTACCCCCTGTACTCCCTTATTGGGGCACTTTGCCAGTGTTGTCATTCCCTGGTATTTATTCTCATCATGAGGGAGGCACTACAAGAAAGGGCAGGGGAGCCTTTGAACCTAATCAGTTTTAACTGATGTTGAAATATTGCACTAATTTGTAGTGGAAATTATCAGCTTGACAGTGAAATATCAAGGAATAATTGTATTCAACTTAACACACAGCCCAGCAATTTGAATCCACGAGTGACATTGATAGTTGGACTGCCTGGTCCACAGAAGTGAAAATACTTCATTCCTCATTTTTAAATGCAAAGGGTTTGAAAAATTAATTAAATCAATTAAATTTCTCAGAAAGCATTTTTACATGACCGGGGATCTCTCCAAACAACATTTAGCCATCTTTACAGAAGAAAGCAACATTTCAAAGTTTTGCATCAACAGCCTTCAAGCCCTGGGTTCCCAAAGAAACTGAAGCAACATACCATATATGGTGGTTTGATGGGACAAAGGTCATACACATTTATCACATTTTCACTCTGTACTTCCTCTAGGCAGAATGCATACCCTCTCCTGCCAAGTAGAAGCCAGAGTGGAGGAACCAGCCTTAAGAACATAAGAGCATAATACAACCCAGATGGATCAGGCTGCTAGCTCATCTTGTCCAGAATTCTGTTCTCTATCTATTTCCTCCATGCCATGTATAATTTATAAACATTGATCATTCACCTTTTCTCTAAATGAAAAAGCCCCAAATGCTGCAACATTTCCTCATAGGGTCGCTGCTCCAAATTGTTTAATGTGTTTGATTGATATGAGACAGGGTGGGGGGGGGGAAACCAATATATTATGTTACTGCCTTGAATAACTTTTGGAAGATACTCTACTGCAAACTGACATTATTTGCCATAGAGATGCCACTGGCTGAGGCTAACTCCTGCGTTGAAAACAGTGCAAAGTTGCTCCTTTGTCTCTGATCATGACACCCTTTGGCCTAGACACTGTCCGTTGACCCAAAGAAGCCTTGTGGTGGTTGGTCATGCCTTGGCTGAACTAAACACCCTCCTGTCCTTTTCAATTGTCTGATTTGATGAATCCATGAAAACTGGATAACAATGTACAGTCACAGAGTCCTTTGTGAGCTCTGAAGTGCACACAGAATTTCTGCCTAGCTTGGCACACCTCCCCCCCCCCTCATTTCACCCAGTTATTTTTCCAGTGGGGGTTACTCTTGCCTGCAAAGCAATTGGTGAACTATAGCAAGCAAGTAACCCCATTTCATAGGGATTCGTTTGTCTTTTTCATTTTCTTTTATCATCTTATTTCTCTATTCTCTCATCGTGTTTTACTGGGCAGGGTTCACCTAACCTGAGGCCAGCCCAAGACATTTTGGCACCTGAGATGAACCCCAAAATGGAATCCCTGCCCCACCAAGGAAGAGCAGGTGGCTGAGCCAAGGGGTCACAAAACTACAACAACAACAAATCATATTTATATGGTAAGGTGAAAGGTAAAAGACATCTACTCAAAGTACTAATAGGAATTATTGTGAAAATAAGGGGGGAATGGGGGGATTTTTGTCCTCACTCAGGGTGCCATATTACCAAAGTCCACCCCTGCAATCTTTCCTCATATAGTAGAGCTCCACCCCCTCGGTCATTCTGCTTCTAGTGGCTAGAGAAGTGGAATGTTTTGATTCTCAGCTAAGCTCCATTATGCACATTGCTGTGGCCCTATATTTTGAGGCACCCGCCCTTTTGTATGAGCTAAAGTTCCCATTCATATCAATGGAAGTGGCAACCCCAATATTACAAAGGCACACATGGAATTTCCTTTTCTACTGTAGGAAATGGGGTGGTGTCATTGTGTCTGCCAGTCTGCTTTGTGCTGCTTGGTGTGATTGCAGGCCAAGAGACCCTAGCTTAGCATGATCTTCTTGCCCCCGACATCTTTAAAACAAAGGGGGGAAATCAGCTCACAGATTCATTGTAAGCATGAATGAGATAAAGCGCTCTTCATATTTTAAAAATGGATATACAAGTTTCATACAAAAAAAATAGAAACTGCTTTAAAAATAAGCAAACAAAAAATGCTACATAGATTCGGTCATATTGTGCATAATTATTTCAGCCCTATTTAACACAAAAACTAGTAAACCAGCTGGTTGCACTGGCTTATAATCACTGGAATTAAAACACACACACACACACACACACACACACACACACACACTATACAATGCAGAACCACAGCATGGTCAGAGTGTAACCTACATCATCCCATGTCCACTCTTCAGCCTGACCTAACAGGATTCAACAGCATCTCTTGAACTTCATTTATCCTAAATAACCAATAAACACTCAGCAACGTCATTTGTAAGCAAAATTATCTAAGCATTGACAGGTCTGATAGATGCAGATACCTGTATAGAGAGATATTAGATTAAAACTGTGGATTGCTTTGAAATCATTGTAAACACATTTATATGCTAATCCTCTTCTGCTCATCAGATTTCATTTCCTATCAGTTTCTGCTTCCTTCTGAAACAGAATTTCACTTAAAGATAAGTAAGATATGACCCGCTTTCCTTAAAACCTAAGAGATAAAATTGTTAAGGAACGTCTAATTAGTTGCAAGGGAGGGGAATCAGACAGACTGAAACTGGTTTCATTGAAGTTCCATCCTTCATGTATGAAAATATGTGCTTACTCTGGTTTCCAGGAATTTGTTTCTCTTGCAAATGCAATGCTCTCTTTCCCTATCCTTTCAAAGCCAATGTGACATGGAGCTCTTGCATCAATGGGTTTCCATGTGAGTAGGGCAGAAATCTCACTGCCTTTTGTATGTACAGAAACTTGCCTTTCATCTGTTTGCTACCAATAAAAAGTAGCATAAAGAAACTATTCAGGGAAATTCCTATGCAGATATGCCATCATAAACAACAAAGACAGACACCTCAGCACAAACAGATATACTTTGGTGTCTCTGAAATCACCAAAACACATTAAATGTTTTCATCATGTACCAGGAGTGTCAGCTTGGCCCTGTGACTGTGGGTGCCATGCAGTGTGCAAGGCTCTGGCACCAAAATTTGAGGGTGCCTAGCCGCTTCATGGGGAATTTTGTGAGTGCTCAGGCACCCAGGGAGTTGCAACCTATGTCATGTATCCAAGATGATGCCAAGCATCACTGTCAAATTTGCAAATATGTTTTGTATTTCTGGAAAAGAGGGAATATATCTCCAGCACGTGTGTTACCAACACCATAACTTTCAGTTGCCATTCCTTTCTGATTTATGACAAAATAGCTTTTCTTCTATCTGGGTGCTCTGTGAGTTAGTTACAGAACCAGAATGCAGTCAGAAAAGACCACAAAGCCCTGTAGTCTAAGCCTCTGCACAAACATAGGAGACCCCATCTACCAACTCTCCACAGATTGAGCATAAGTGGTCTAAAACATAGGTCCCAACTACACAAAATGGTAGCTCATGACAGTAATATGTAAATCTGTGTTTATTTTATTTAGTTTTGCATGTGGGTTGTTTTGTTTTGTTTTTTCATTGATGAATTCATTGTTTACCTTCTGTTGTGCTCCTTTGGAAAAAAAGTGATTCGTTAATAACAATGGTGATGATGTTTGGAATCTTATGAGTGGAACACTCCACACAAATTTCTTCTTTAAAATGCAGTCGGGTATTTGAAGTATGTGACAGGGAGAAAGGGGCCTTATGCTTCCCCCTATGCCCAATATAGATCACCCCACCCCCCACAAGCTTCTATTAGCAGCAGAAGGGGAAACACACAGACATACAATTGTGCCTTTAGGTTTTCTCTTCTGTGGCTTATCGCAGCTTCAAAGGAGATTTAAATCAGGCAACTGGTGCAGGGACAAAGGGCTTAACCCTGCAGTGTGGCTACAATTCCAATCTGTCTCTCTCTCTCTCTCTCTCTCTCTCTCACACACACACACACACACACACACACGGCAGCTGATTTTCAACAAAGGAAATTACCCTTTGGCCTGTGGTGGCAGAAAGAAGATCCATTGCATAAAATGCCTGCAGAGTAAATCAATCCATGGTGACTCAAGCAACCTGCATGCACAGAAGAACTGTACCAGGATGCCCCAAGTGATGGTTAAGATGGATTTAAAGCATTTAATCACATGTACAACTTCACTCAGCATAGGTAACAATGTTTGCTTTAGCAGCCAGTAAGAACAGGATAACAGTAGAAACCAATTTGCAAAATCCCACCCCACTCTTCCAAACTTCCCATTCAGACTCTGGAGTAGCCTTCTGAGACCTGGTGCCTTCCAGATGTCTTGCACTACAGCTCACATCATCCCAAGACTGATGTAGCCCAAAACTTTTGGAGGGCACCTGGTTGGAGAAGGTAGAGTGACCAAGGAACAGGATCCAGCAGAGCTGTAAATAAGAGTAGGCTTGATACTAAAGTACAAAGGTCAATGGAACTATAAGGAGAACAGGTTGTCCCTAGCCCTTGTAGTGCCCTTCAGTTTTGAACTTCTCTCATATAACTGAATGGCTGCTACTCACTTCAGTGGGGTAGATATCAGAGCTTCGCACTTCATGACAATTTGACTGGATGGGACTATTACAATGTGCTCGACAGACAATGCGGAAACTTCAACAGGCACCAAATGCAGCAGTCAGATTACTTTCCGGATACTATTTAAAACTCACATAGCCTCTGTTTTAAAACAGCTGCATGGTTGCCAGTTCGTTTATGGGCCCAGTTCAAGGGGCTCACGGTAGTGTTTAAAGACCTAATTTACTTAGTTCCCAAATAACTGAAAGACTGTCTCCATCCCTATGGACCTTTTTGGGTGTTAAGATCTACAGAGGTTCTCTTGGTGGCTCCACCACCCTCAAAAGTGTGGGAATGCCAGCCTGGGGGGGGGCTTTCTCTGTGGCGGCCCCTAAATTGTGGAACTCCCACTGCCATGGAGATATGTTTAGTATCTTCCTTGTACAACTTCTGACATATGCTGAAGATACACCTCCCCATCCTGGCCTTTATCAATTAGGATATTTTGTTTTGTGGGACTTACCTGTTTTATCGCATTTAAACTGTTTGGTTCTATTTGAAACAGTTTTTCTTGCTTTATAGCAGTAATGGTTTTATCTTGTTTTCTGCTTGTATATTCTGTTTTCCTATTGCAATCTGCCCTGAGACCGTGTTGTTAATTAATTAATTAAACCTGGAACTTCACTCCTGTCCATGGGTGGACTGCTTTCACATGTACGAATCCTGTAGGGCGGCAATGTGTGTCTGTATGCAGAGGACAAAGAGATGTGCTGCATTCGCGCACCCCTCCAAAAGTCTCCCCACACTACCAGTCATTGTAGATAATAATGTGGGCTAGATAGACCATTGGTCTGATAAGGCAGATCCCTATGTTCCATGACAGATTGGATCTCAACCACTAGAACAGTGTTTCCCAAACTTGGGTCTCTAGCTGTTTTTGGACAACAACTCCCATCATCCCTAGCTAGTAGGAACAGTGATCAGAGATGAAGGGAATTGTAGTACAAAAACAGCTGGAAAGGAGAAACAAATTTGGGAAACACTATTCTAGAATCACATTTGGGGGAACTTGTTTTTTATAAATGGCCTTAAGGGCTCTCTAGACCAGCATTTGGAAACCTGTGATCCTCCAGATGTTGGTCTCCATTTCCCATAAGCCCAAGACAGCATGGTCAATGGTCAGAAATGATGGGAGCTTGTAGCCTTAACAACCTCTGGAGTGCCCCAAGTTGCCCAGCCTCAAATCAGACAATAATGTAATATAATATAGAGCCCTGTCTGGGAAGTATATGGACAACTTTTGCCAAATGACATTCAAAACTGTTTTTCTTATATAAGAGAAAATACAAGAATCCTTGTACAGTTCCTCACTAATGTCTGTTAGGAACACAGATAATTTGATGGAGGTCACAAAAGCAAGGACACTGTAAAGACAAGTCAGCCCATATCCTGTCTGATTTTCTTTCTTCCTCCCCCCCCCCCCTTAATACCAGCAAATCCTTCTTTCCCATTTTGATATTTTGTAACTTTCCTTAATCTTCTTCTCATCATAACCCTTCATCCTAATACATTTTCTGCAATCCTGACCAATTTTCAGAGCATCAAATTCAAAACACAGTACATTATGCATTGGTTGTTCAAGCAGGAGACTGTGATGGTTTGTTGTTGTGCTACTTAATTCTAGTTAAAGGCAAAATTAATAAATCCCTTACAGGTTCCCAAATAAAATTAGCTTTAAAACAAACAACACAAGCATTTATCAGACAATAAATGTTTATCTGAAATTTGAACTCCTCTCTAGTTCAAGAAGCAACCTCTCCACCCCCACCCACCCTACACGTTTCAAGGTTTTCATTCAACAGAAATGCACCATAAGCATAGCATCAAATCTGCTTAGAACAGATTTGTATTAAGTTATATTATGAATCCTCCTCAGAGCAGGGAACATCACACTGAATGTAACGAATGGAGGAAAAAATGAAGAGATCAGTTTCATTGTAGTTTGGTATGGTAAACTTTTGAGTTAACTTTACTTGGAAGCAAGTTGTACTGATTTATATGTGCCTTCCAAAAATTGGCGGTGAAGCAGCTGCAACAGAGCCTACTACCCTAACTCTTTTCCCTTTGTGTTCCTTCCCCCCTCCTTCTTTCCACACAGGCATCCCGCCCTCCCTATCACAGTTTCCAAACTAACCACAGTTGGTGTTATGTGGGTATTTATGGCCACCATGGTTAGCTTAACCCAGAATTTCCAAATCTGCTTCTAATCCCAGCAACTTGCTATTGTTTCTGCCACTGAAATAAGATTCTGTTTTTGTTATATACATATGTATTTATTGGAATTTTTAGCAAAATTTATGGGATTGTGAGTTCCCATGAACAACAATACTGTAGTATTCGATGCACGCAAACACTTTTGCACAATTGGCTCATGTTAATATTCCATTTTATTCCCATCCATTTGCATGTTTCCAATCTAGTAAACAAGATGTGCATCGCCTATATAAAAGCTGCTGTAGTGAAAAATAAAAGTCACTGGCATTGCTTTTTAGTATTTACCCTTTTTGTGCTTTTCACTAAAAGCATTGAAATGTATCGTCTGACAGGTTTCAAGGCATGCCTTCACCATTATTTTCTACATATACTACCGAGAACTTAAAACATGGACCTAACACTATGGAATCTGTACACATTTAATTATGCTGAGCATGATCCAGAACTAGTGAAATCCATTGGTATTTAGCCACTGACATCAGTGAGTTTAAGTAGGTTCTTTCTACACAGCCTATTGTTTATTGTGCATTACAGTTTACTTATTATTTTTACTAATACTATTACTACCACTATTACTGTGGCTAGTGCTGCTTCTGTTAATACTACCACTATCACTGCTGCTGCTGCTACTACTGCTGCTGCTGCTACTGCTACTACTACTACTACCAATAATGTAATTCCCATGTAAAGGAGCTGTTTAAGGTTATCCCAGTGCTGTATAAAAAGAAAATCAGATTTGCCTATGTATAAAAAATATTCTTTAGGAGTTTGTTATACTACCAATGGAGATCTTTAGCTGCCATGTTTGCCTTCTAAAAATAACATTCATGCTCTGCAGTTACATATTATTGGATAGTAGGAGTATGCACTGAAACAGTCACAAGTACTTTCAAATGGAGGGAAGGATCCATAATCAATAAAAACCATTCATTTTAATGAAAAGATAATGAAAAAGGCATGTTTTAAAGCAGCCCATTTCCTTCCTCTACCTCACATCATGAGGTTGTTAACGCAACCTCATGATGACCATAATTTATAAGAGACAGAAAGGGTTAAGCAGCAAATTGGCACTGCAATCCTAAATGCACTTTCTTGAAAGTAGCACAAGCTGATTAGAGCAGATGACCTGATTCACACATGCACCACTTGTTGACTGGCTTGCATGTGTGAATAGTTCATACAACATAACACAGCTGCTGGGACATTTTAATACCACTTCAAAGCACAACACTTTTCAGTGGAGTCAGCTCCCAGTCTTCGGGTGTAAAATGCCCACATGTAGAAAAGACAAGGGACATACACACATGTGTGAACCAGCCTGGCGCTACATCCCAGCAAGTGTATTTAGGATTATTGATTTCAGACTCAATCCACCAAGTGCTGCTCCCACATTAGCCTCACTGAAGTAAGAATGAGTTGCTCACAGACATTGTTCCATGGACTGGGATCCCACTTCAGCACTTTGTTCACAACTTTACTCTGATAGAAGTAGCTGCCCACAGTAAGCAACTATGGCATTGAGTGGCATGCCCCGAATTTCCCAAGTATTTTCACAATTGCAATGACATTTCTGCACTGAAAAGTGGTCAGATTTTACAAGTGTAAAGCACAATACAGTGGTCAATGGGGTATTGTTTCAGAAGTCTACAAAGAAATGTACATTGAAATAAATGCAAACTTACTGCCGAAGCTTGTCTGTTTCAACAGGCAAGCATATGTCCATGTGAAGCAAACAATGAAGACCATTCTAAAATGGAAACAGCCTTGTTTTCATCAATAGCAATAAAATGTGTTCAGTCTTAACAGTTTCCTATCCATTAGTTATTGATTAAAAGGTAAAGGTAAAGGACCCCTGACCATTAAGTCCAGTCACAGACGACTCTGGGGTTGCGGTGCTCATCTCGCTTTACTGGCTGAGCTTCCGGGTCATGTGGTCAGCATGACTACGCTGTTTCTGGCGAACCAGAGCAGCGCACGGAAACGCTGTTTATCTTCCCGCCAGAGCGGTACCTATTTATCTACTTGCACTTTGATGTGCTTTCAAACTGCTAGGTGGGCAGAAGAGTTATGGATTGCTTTGGTTCAAAGCTCAGTATGCACTGAGCTTTTGAGACCAATCTGGTCCACTGGTCATCCCTGTCCTTTGTGCTTCCCAATGCAGCTCAAGTTGCCTTGAACATTTAAGGAAAGACAGTGTATGTATGTATGTATGTATGTATGTATGTATGTATGTATGTATGTATAAGTAAGTAAGTAAATAAATAAATAAATAAATAAATAAATAGCTCTGTGTAGTTAGTTACACATGGCTAGTTGCACCAAAACGCGGGTGGAAATGGCCGCATGTACATTCTATTGAAAGCAGACGACATATCCATATTCAAATCTGATTTTACCTCCAACCCCACTCCAATCCAGAGGAGGAGATTCCTTGATATGAACTGGGCTGGGCCTGATTTTAGGATGACAGACTAATGTGGATATGAAGGAAACCTAGATGTGGATTAAAACAATTTCACTCGCATTTCAAAAGTGTTCTGTTGTGGAAAGCCTGGTGTGTCAGGGATAGTTCGTATGAAAAGTTGGGAATGATGTGCACCTGCTTCACACATTACAGTAGAAGCAACAGGGGAGGGCAAGAAGCAATAGGGGAGGGCACTCCTTCTCCTTTCCCAACTTCCAGGCAATTTGTGAATTGGATCTCAGATCAAGATGATATGCAGAGTTACTGCAATGCACTGTGCATTTGATCACACAGACAACCCAGTGAAAATGGTTGACAATTGAATAAGTGACAGTTTATCCAATTAGACTGTTTATCGGATGGCCTCCGTGACCTATAAAGTCCTGGTGAAAGCAAGGGTGGGGATCCTATTCACATACAGGGGGTTAACATAATGCAATCAATACTTAGAAATATTACGATTTCTGTAATCTAAATTTTCCAGGCTACTTAAAGTTGGTTTCAGTGACATTTTGGCTTCCCAAAACAAATTCTTATGTGTTTATGTACTTGAATGCTTTAACCAATTTGTGTGTGTGTGTGTGTGTGTGTGTGTGTGTGTGTGCAGACAACACTGTCAACGTCCAGGTAGTTGAAATTATATACTTGAAAAGCATACTTCTCTGTCCCTGAAGGGCTCACATTATGAAAAATGATAAGGAAGTTAAGGGGAGAGAGAGAGAGATTATATATAATATTCACACAAACATGCATATACACACAAATAGTAAAACCTGCATTTTCTGGATCATGCTGCATCTCCTACTTATCCAAATTCATTGCCCTACTATAGCACCATGTCATTGTAAAAAACAACAACCCAAAATCATATAAATGTTTCATATCCAAATGTTTTGGATATTATCCAGGCCATGAATATAAAAGAGGCTTTAATATAATAATCCCTATGTTCTAGATAGATATCCATATAAATTTCATCTTCATATAACAATGCAATGCTAGTAATATATATTTATATATAGTATGCATATATAAAAGAAAGTTAACTTTCTATTTTACAAAAAGGCAATTATTTTATTATCAATATAATTATCAGCTGCTTTTTTTTTTTTTTACACCATTGCAGTAACTAAAGGAAAGAGGAAATGGAAAGCTTGATTAAAATTAAAAGTAGATATAAAACCCTGTGGTTTCAAGTTGGGATCCCTTTCCAAGCCTTTGACTAAATACAGTTAAATTCTTTAACTTCAAGTATGGCACTTATATAAATAAGAGCAAAGAGGCGGTGACATATATTCACAGTTAATAGCGATAATTTCTACTCCTTTGGTATATGTGTCCAAAAAAAAAAAAAAAACCTGTCGGTAAATACATAACTTGGCTGATCTTTAGATCAATCATTTGTATGCATATAGCAGGGAGCTGTGGTTTATTTATTTGTTTATGAATTTGGTAGATCACAACTAGCATAATAATGATTAAGGTCTCTGGTGTAAGTAGGCAGGCAAACCAAAAAATAAATAAATGGCAAAAAGTATTTTCAGCACTACCATTTCTTGTGTAGTTGGTTTTTGTACAAAAACAAGGATAGAAAAATGCTAACCATACACAGTAATCAACTGTGTGATGCTGACCATGTAAAGTCAGGCATCCATCAGATGAAGCTCATGGATGTACTAACAGGCTTTACGGTCAGATGCCTGGACAGTGCAAATCTCTCCCTTGGCTTTTATAGACATGCTTGCAACTGGATATTGCTATGACCCCCTCCCCAAACCCTCCCTCAAGAATTGGCTCCCTTGCCGTTTTTAAATATAACATTCTAGACACATTTCCCATCAGATAGGCAAATTTTCTTGTCCTGATGATGGTTGAAAAGATGCTCCAGTCAACAAATAGCAATCGACCATTCGGGAGAGGAAATAACTGAGCTGTAAGGCCAGATTGAAGTTGTTGTATAGCTGTTTCTTTGTCAGTCTTTTATTTAGCACACAGTTTTGTATCTGGTTTAGAAAGTGCAGATCAGGTACCTTAACGGCTTTCTTGGTGGTTTGAGGAAATGATTGCTTCAGCAATGTCCTTTCCCTAACGCTAATGTGCGGTAGGTCAGTGATCCCCAGCAAAGTCCTCTGGTTCTGCCACAGCCTCACACATAAGCAGAGTCACTGGACTGAGTCCTGCCAAAGTTAGGCACACTCATACGTGGCAGGTCTTTGTTTCTGATTTCATAAATGGATTTCCGTTTCGCTTGCACTCCCCTCACTGCCATTTTGATCTTTCTCCAGCCCAAGTGGTTCAGTTCAGCCAAATTGAGCACCACACAAATGCCGCTCACGGCAAACATGAAGACCAAGAAGACTGTCTTCTCAGTGGGCCTGGAGACGTAACACTCCACTTCCTTAATGCAAGGATACCTGTCACATTCGTACATGGATGGGACATTGAATCCATACAGGAAATACTGTCCCACTAAAAATCCAATCTCCAGGGCATTTCTGAAGACCACCTGAATGATATAAAACCTAGAGATGCCTTCTTGCCGCCTCATCTTTGACTTGGTGGTTCTGATAGCTGGGTTGGGAATTTCCTTTACTTCCAAGCAGTCAGGTTCTGCCTCCTTCGTGGAGTTCTCAGTGTTCTGCAGCACCCCATTGACAATGGTATTCTTGATCTTCTTGCTGTCGTCCCGCTTCATGGAGTCCTGATCCCTGTCCAAAGTGAGGAAGACAGTGGAGTACCTCCTTTCCCTCTGCTTGGCAGACTGGTGAACAGAATATGTTATAAAGCAGAGGCTGGGAGTGCACACCATGATGATCTGAAATACCCAGTATCTAATGTGAGAAATGGGAAATGCTTGGTCATAACATGCCTGGTTGCAGCCTGGCTGCAAGGTGTTGCACACAAACATAGTCTGCTCATCGTCGTACACAGTTTCTCCTACAATGGCCACAATAAGAATCCTGAAGATCACCACCACGGTCAGCAGAATCCTATAAAACAAAGGTTAGATGAGTGCACATTTACAGGGCAGAAGAGGAATACTGAAGAAAAAAACACTACTATTTTAAAGAAAGCACATAAATGGAGTATAGCTCTGCTGGTGGCCACTAGCCAATCTAGCTAGAAGCACAACTTCTGTGTTCAGAGACAGTGTGATTATTATATGGTAAAACCATAAAAGTCATGATAGGTGTCATGATCTTGCTCAACTTGCTCCTGTTTGGCCACAGTCAGAGATATCTATTAGATATGCATTAGATGCCCTAGAAGGCATTGCTGATGCCCTAGAAGGGGTTCAGCAATCTGCCTCTGTATACCAAGAACAAACTTAGTTGGTCTCTAAGGTGCTACTGAAAGAAAAAAAAATATTTTTAGGGTATTACTTGTTATCCCCCCCCCTTTTTTGCTATTTTTATTTACATTTTCTCTATGGCTGTGCACTAGCTTTTAGGAGCCATTTTTTATTCTACATTAATTTGGGCACTTTTAAAGTAGTGAACATGATTCACAAATTTATTAAATAACCAAACCGATGCACCACCGGTCAAATCCAGCATGGCATTTCTTATATTCTTTGAACTTGAAGAGGTTAAGAAAACGCAGGCTATTTTCAATCATTATGGGGAGCTGTCCAGTGCTGATCTTGTTCAGCCTTCTCAAACTCCTCAGCTTTTCTTGAGTGGCTTGACCAAACAAAAAACAAAAAAATGATTGCCTAAGCAATGTACTTATCCATATGAATGTTTACAGCAAACAGAAGGAAATTCTTGCTTGGTTTATTTGAGCACAAATCTTACTTTGGCTTATACAGGGCAGAATCTATAACCACAATGTCAGTTTTAAGCAGCCAGTCGTGTGCTTGTTTTTCCCTTGTACCTCAAGTGTCTGAAAACAGATGTCGGTCAAATAAAAGAGAGTGGCACCTCTCCCACTTTCTATGGTATGCAGCATATTGATCAAACCATAAATGAGAGGAGGAAAGCAAATCAAAGGTAAGGGAGCTCACTTGTCCTTACTTTACCCTTGCATTTTGCCAGCTGCAATAACCAGCTAGATAATAATATGACTCTTTGAAAGTGACTCATTCTAAATATTATTATTATTACTATTATGCTACTCAACAGCAAACATCATCCACATCTTCTGTCTCCTTTAAATGTGCATTCAGTCATTCGCTTTTCTTTTTTAATGAAAAAGCCGACGGGGGGTGGGAAGGAAAGGGGGGGGGATGGATTATATAGAAGGTTAAGAGAGTCCCGTGCACTAGCAGTGAACTCTGAAACAAAGCAGAGAAGCGGTTTGGAGGGAGTGGGGGAGAGAGAGTGTGTGTGAGCGCAGTCCTGTGCGGTAGCAAGTTTGCCGAAGAAATAATTGGGAATGTCGAAGGGGGTTGGGAATGGGGGTTGCTGGGAAATCCGGTGCTTCAAGGTGTCCGGCTGGGCTGCGGCTTTCTTCCCCCCAACTCCCCCTTCCTGGAAGCCGGTCCCGCAGGAATCCAGGGGACATCCTTCCAAGGCGATGCCATTTAGGATGGCGGGAAGGGAGCGAGCGAGGCAGGGAGCGCAGGGGAGCGCAGCAGCGTCCCCGTGGAGCTCCCTCCGCCGCAGGAGCCCGGCAGGGTCAAAGAGGGCGACGGGGAGGGAGGCGCGCCGGGAGCCGTCGGGCCGCTTACCTCCCTATCATAGTGGAGTGCTGCTGGACGGCGGCTTCGAGGAGTCTCTCTAGGATGGTCCATTCCCCCATCGCGGTTCATCGGGAGGCGAAGGCTCGGGCAGCGGCGGCGGCGGCGGCGCAGCAGCGGCAGCGGCGGCGGCGCTCCGTCAGCCACGGCGGCGGCGGCGGCGGCGGACACGCGCGTTCCCGGCCCGAGCCGCCCTGCGTGCGCAGGGAGGGACGCTGCCCCACGGCCGGCCGGGCTGCCTGGCAGGCGGGGCGGCAGCCGGGAGCCAGCCTGGGCGGCGATCGCCTGGCGCAGCGCAGCCCAGGCGGAGGTCGCCTTCAGTGTCTCGCCGCCCGCCTCCCGGCCGCCTTTAAGTAGGCTCTGCTTGCGTCACGGCCAGGTTGGAGGGGAGCAACCGAGCGGCGGCGCCACAGCCCGAGAGGGATCGCCAAAGCCGACCCCCACACAACTCCTCCGCCCCCGCCCCCGAGGACCCTTCGAGCTGGCGGGGTGGGGTGGGGTGGGCGCCCATCTTCCCCACCCCACCCCCCACCGCGACGAGAGCTGCGCCTTTGGGGAGGGGAGGGCAGAGGGGTGGGGGGGCCCCGACGACGCGCCTCGCCATCCAAGGAGCAAGGAGGAGGTAAAGAATGGCGCGGAGGGGACTGTCTGAGACGCCTCGCCAGCCTCCCCCGGGCCTGATCCGTGCGCCTCCCTTTCTTCCGGGCGGCTGTTTCCCGGGGACTTGGCCTGCGCCGCGCGTCCTTGACAAGGGAAGGCGTGTGGGGAGGAAGGGAGGGAAGGAGGGATGCTTTCCTTGCTCGTCGCCAGCCCAGCTAGACGGGAAGAGGAGGCGAGTCGAAGGCGCAGCAGCCTCCTTCGCGCCGGAAGGGAGGGGAAAGCAAGGCTGGGGCATCGGATCCCCGCAGATCAGGAGCTGACACCCCCCCCTCCCTCCCCATGGTTGCCGAGCAGGACGGACTTAGGGCCGCTGGGGACGATCGCTGCTCCGGACGCCGAAGCCTCTGCGGAGAATGGCGCCTCTGCTCTCCCATGCTGGGCGCGTGAGAAACCTCTCGCACGGTAAGAGCGCAAAGGCCGCCATCCTTTCCTTCGTCTTCCTTGCCTCTTGGCTGCTGCAGCTCTGGCAAGAGGAGACCCGAAGGGGACACGCGTTGAATGCGCAAGGAGCCCTCCTGCCCTGGGACTGGCTTGCCAAGTGGAAATGAGAGTCGCCAGCACCATCTGGGCACAACTGCTGAGGCCCCAGCAGCTAGGAAGACCCACTGAGGAGGTACAGCTGGGCCAGGAGAGCTTGTGCCCCACTTGGTTGGAGGGGCCGCAACCTCATCTTCAACTTGCAAGTGAGGACAGGTCCACATCATGCATTTTAAACGGTCTTATACATCTTTAACAGATTTCACCGCCGCCCCCCCCCCCAAGAATTCTTGGCTCCATAGTTTGTTATAGGTACTGAGAGTTGGGAGGAGACCCTCACAGAGCTACAGTTCCAAGTACCCTTAACAAACTACAGTTCTCAGGTTTCCTGGAAGGGGGAAATCCGTGACTGTTAAAGTGATGTAAAGGTAATAAGTGTACTTGAAACGTGTGTGGATGTGAACTGTGTGTTGGTGGCTGCAAAGAATGGCTCAATCAGCCTGGATGTCGCTGAGCCCTCTCTACACCACACAGAGGGAGAGCACAGGTGAGCTTGAGAAGCCTCAACATCATAAGGGAGTAAGGCAGCTAGATCAGGCCCAAGGCCCATCTGGTCCAGCAACCTGTTCCCATAGTGGCCAACCGGTTGCCTGTGGAGAAACCTCTCGATCTTTCACCCAATATAATGGAGGCTGGCCCATTAGGACATAGGGGCCATTGCCCCACCAACCTCGGTCAATTGCCCGTCTTCTTCCTTACAGCCAGGCCAAGGAGTGGCACTGCTGTTCCGCTTCCTCCTCCTTAGTCTCAATGTTTCCCCTTGTAGAATTCAGTAGGGAGGAGAATGGGGACATTGCCTCTGACTCCACCGACCTGTCCAGGTGTGGACACCAGCTGCTACTGCCTTGCCTCCCTCTCCCTCTGGGAGGTTCAACTTGCTCACACCCTCTGCCTCTCTGGGCTGGGCTGGGCTGCATGGACAACAGGGCCCAGCAGGCTGCGCAGAGTGAGCAAGAGATCACCTGTGTAAAAAAATCTGTGGCTGCTTCTTGCACCTCCTCTGGAGGAGGCGCCAACATCTCAGTTTGTTATCATCTCCCTCTGTCTCTGGCTGGCATGGGGGGGGGGACTGAGGGCTGCGCTTGCTGGGCCCAGTTTCCACTGCCATGCCACCAGGAGGGGAGAACCCATGTGCGCTAAACTAACAAGATGGTAGCCTGGCTGCTCCCAGCACAAGCAACCACCTGGGTCCATTTGCACACCTGCCTGCTCTCCCACTCCAGGGACCTGCTGTGGAAAGAGAAAAGGGAGAGCAGGTGGACAGAGCCTGCAGCTAGTGCTCTTCGATTCTCTTGCTCTCCCTCCCTCCCTCCCTCCCTCCCTCTGCAGCGCCACGGGGCGCAGTTCCCTCACCCCACTGCCTAGAAAAAAGGGACAAGAAAGCCACCAGCCTCTGTCTGGTGTAAGGAAACCTGGGTCAACTCAGGTGACAAGAAGGAAGCCTCCATAGGCCAGAGAGAGAGGCTGGCACACAAGCATTTCTTCAGGTCCTCTTCCACCTACTGCCCTGTGGGGAGGATTCAAGGAAAGAGGGGCAGGGGCATCATTGTCTTACCCCAGGGTGATACATCATCCACTGCCCCATGAGAAGGATGGTTTAAAAAAAAAAATATGTTATTGTTGTTTATTGTGCTTTCCAAATATGCAAGCCGCCTTGGTAGGATTTGTATCCTGAAAGGTAGGAGATAAATAACTGTATGAAATAAAATAAAATTAAGGTTCAGCTAGCTCATATCAGCTTCTCCTGTCCTGCCTCTTCACACATCACATTTTAAATATGTATTTTTAAGCATGCACACCTCTTTTAGGTACACATATCAGAAGAGATGCCTAAAAAGGTAAAGTATGAATTCAGTAAATTTATATTTTGCTTAGTTACACTTCTTACAAAGCTCTGATTGATTGAAGTTCCCTCCTGAGTGGGCTTTCATTGGCAAACCCAGGATTGTCTCTTTGATGTGTGAAATGCTAGGGGCCAAAGAATCATGACTCAAAAGGAGAGACGTTTCGCAGGTCTGCTTCCATCGTTAATATATGTGTACCTCGGCTAAGTTAGGTAGCCAAATAATATGCAAAGCACACATACCATGACTCAGGTGGTATCATTCCAGTGTCTTTTAATAACTTAACTTTAAAAAAAAATGAGGTTGGTGAGCTTCAAATTAGAGAATTACTCAGATAGCCCTCTAGTGTACTCCATTTATATGGTACAGCTGTTTGCACTACACAAAATCTAGTAATTATTTGCAAAGGGGACAGTTGTTTGTCCTTACAGAAGTGCAAAATGTATTCTCACTAAGTCATTAGTAGTACAAATTCAACTAAGGGCGCATTGCAAATGTCATATTGTAAGTTTGATATGTACTGTACATAGCACATACATATCAATGGGAAAGTGGCCTCATTTCATAATGTACTAGAGTGGTGTGACATTGTTCCTTGTTATAATGAACTCTGTGTGTGTTTGTTTGTTTGTGTGTGTGTGATTAATATATATCACAGTCAATTATAACAAAAATAATATTGCAATACTTGTCATTCCAGTACATTATGAAACGAGTCCACTTTTTCACAAAAATGTTTGCAGTTATTTTCCACATAACATGTATGTGTGGACCCTCCTTAATTAATTGCATTTGCACTACTAATGCATATTTGTTTTCTACATCGCCTTATTACTATTATTATTTATGGAGGAATTCAACATAGTGCTAAACTCCATCAGTGCAAGCATTTCTGCTTTCCCGGTGGAATGATCTGCCCTCTCCTTTTCCCTGCCACCCTGTTCTGGGGGTTCCCCCAACCTCTTGCCAGTTGGGGGGGTGCAGGGGGCACACAAGGAGACAGGGGAAAGCCCTGTAGTGCTAGTAGAAGTCATTGTGCAAGCCACTACTGGCAGGATTCACCAGTTGAATCTCCTTCTTAGATTTCTTACCCACCCTTCCTCATGAGGTCTCACTGTGTATCACAACTATTTAAAAACACAATCTTTTAAAAAGTTAAAACAGATTGTAGGCGAGAGAAATGGGCGAGTCATGAAAAATTGAGTCTCGGGTAGCAAAAGACCAGCATACATCTTCAGCACCTGACCAAAACTGAAAGATGAAGGTTCCAGGTTCACCTCCAGCTTAGAGGCTGCGACAGAGAATGCCTTCTTGTCATCCCTCAGACTCATGAGGGCAGTGGAACTGCCAAGAAAGCCCCCTCTGCTGATCTGACCCTGAGCGTCTGGAGGGAAGGGTCAGTCTTTCTGATATTTGGGGCCTAAGCCATTTAAGGTGTTAAACATGAAGGTGAGCACCTTGACTTGGGCCTAGTGGTGAACTGGCAACCACCTTTCTTTTCAACTAACTCTTTGAAGTCTGTAGCCACTTGGGAGAGTTTGTGGCCTTTATTACCAGTGCTATTTTTCTAGAAAAGGAGGTACCAGAACTCACCATGAATGCCTCCCTTGTTCTCTTACCATGGCATTGGTGCCCACCTGAGAGGTGCCGGAACTGAATTTTGGTGAGTTCCAGGTGGGGGAAAAAGCCCTGGTTTTACCCATCTGTACTTCTTTATGTGGTTCTTTTACATGCTTGTGGTTTCTCAGCTGGTTCCTCGTTTCACCCATTGATCTAATAGCTCTGAACCACACACGCTAACAGACAATACAAATGAGAAAGTTACAGCTGGAAAGACATGAGGAAAATCAAGTCTAACAGCTTGCCGCAAAGACACGAAATCAAAACTCCATTAGTTCTGAAAACCAGAAGTTGCAGATTATACTGTAAGCAGAGCACCTTGAACTATACATGCCGGTTCCTACGCCATGGGGTGAATGACTTTTAATGCATAGCCTTGGAGTAATTAAACTTTATGGAACCTAAGGGATGGCCTTTCAAAAAAAATAATCTCAGATCTTTATAGCTTTAACGATTAGAATAATTTAATGTGCATTTTACAATACCTGTCATAATTAAAATCCCATATCTGCGCTACATCAATGCACCAATATACCACTTCATTAACTTCATTAATTGAAAAGGTTTCCCTTTTATAAATGTGCTGCTGCGGATTGGCTGGAGTGTGTGCAAGTAGACGAAAGGGGGAAATGAGTCTGTTGCAAATTAGGCATTGGAGTGAGGATGTGTTCCTGGGAACAAGGCAGCATCAAACAGACCAACTGCCATATGGGTATCTGTGTATCTGAAGAAGTGTGCATGCACACAAAAGCTTATACCAGAACAAACTTAGTTGGTCTATAAGGTGCTACTGGACAATTTTGGGTGGCAGTGGAAATGCTAAGAGAGACAGAGCACAGTGTCATTACTGAGTCATTACTGGCATCAGGGCACCCACAGGGCACCTCTGACTGGCAATAATGGCCAAGCCATGCAGGTACATTATAGCTGGTCTCGAATGTCACTTTCTGACCATGAAGTTTTTAGTCTTTGTGACTAACAACAACAATGTGATGATTAATCAGTTTGCTGAATACTGTTAGGCTAAGTGTCTCCTTACGGTTAGATGAGTATCATTCTTAGGGTAATCAGTGCCTTTTCACTTGTTCATAATTCTGAGCAGAATTAAGCCCCCAAAATGTAATTGGTCACTCTTACGTCTCTTATAAGACCTTCAGGTGAAGGGTGGATTATAAATGCTTTTAAAAAGAAAGAAAGAAAATAAATAAATCTATCAGACGTGCTTGTGGTTTTCTCCTTTCAGATGTGGAATCCATTCCATGTATATGAGGGTTTTCTTGTCCAGAGCTGCCCTCTCATTGCAGTGAATGGAAAAGTCTACTCTGACAGGAGTTTTGTAGGCATAAGGTCTTCTAAGTTGGAGCAAGACAAGGTGTAAGTTCTACGTAGAACAGCTATAGAAGCCAGACAAGGTCTGGAGAGTTTAGGTTCAAATTCCCCACTTTGTCATGCAGCTCAACATTGCTCAGCCCAACCTAGCTCAGAGGGTTGTGTGAAGATAAAATTGGGGCAAGGTGAGAACCATGCATGCTACCTTGAATTCCTTGGGAGAAAGGGAGGGTATAGATGCAAATAAAGAAAATTAGAGGAAGTACGGTAGTTTCCTCCTCAGTGTCCATGAAATGAAATGCGACCTCTTCCAAACTTATGTTTTAAAAATGCTTTAAGAGTCCCTCCATTTCCTTGAACACAAGGAAACTGATCCACCTCTCAGACCCATCCCACCCCCCAAAAAAATAGGGGAAAGGAGGTGGCAGCCTCCTCTGCTTCTCAAGTGGTCGTGGGCTTCCTTGGGAAGCATCCCTGTTGGCCACACTGTAGGATTGATGTGGGAGGGTGGACTGCATAGAAGCTCTTGGTTCTTGAAAACTTCATAACTAATTCATAATAATTGTACAGTTTTAGAAATAGGTTTGTTGCCTTTTGCTTGCTGCAGTTTGTAGACCATTGTATCTTAGAAAACTTTTGGCTGTAAAGCCGTTTATAAATCTGTAAATAAATAAAAATAACTATGACAATTATATATATATTTTAAAAACCTTTAATCACATGGAACTAAGACTCACAACCTGACTAGAGACATTCAGCTTATGACTTAGATAAGTTGTGTACTCTTGCTTGTCATTCTACGTCAAACACACCCTTACTGCCTAAATCAGTTCAATTCCTAATTGAAATCAGTTCAAAGGTGTGTGTGTGTGTGTGTGAGAGAGAGAGAGAGAGAGAGAGAGAGAGAGAGAGACGACATGGTTCAAACACATCTAGAGGAGTGCCAGATTGGCTCTGCCAATGTATTTGCATTCAGCCTTCCTCTCTCCTTCCTAATAAACAACAGCAACTCGGCTATTGGGAGGTCAGATGAGTGCCACCACACCAAAACACTACTGACTAGTCCAGTTTCCAGTGCTCTATAAGTTTATCATTGTCTCTTAAATCATTGGTGTACATTCTGCAAGGACTTGTTTAAGTTTGAATGTACCTGAAATCCACAAGCTGCCAAGGTGAAAACAAGGGACTGGGAAAGGTTAAGGTATGTGCAGAACGGAAGCGTCTGATAAGCTCTCCATGAGGATTTAGCAGCCTAAGAGCCCAAAGTTCTCCAACCTGCTGTGCTGTCCTGAATGTGTGCTTTGCTGAATGTGGCACTTTTGTCAGTAAATCAGCCTACATTTTATTCACAATCCTCTAGGATTAAGGTTATCTTGATCTTCTCTGGCTTACAATGATCTGTTTCTTAATGAAGCAGCAATATTGTTTGCAGGGTCAAAGCAGTCCCTTTTAACATTTTATCAATTGTACTCATGCAGTTTAAAAGTCAAATCCTCCTTTATGAAGAGGGAACTGGCTCTAGTAAAGAAAAGGAGTATGTGAGTGAGTGTGCATGTGCACACATACCAAATTTGTGTTCCTTCCCAGATATCCAGAAGAAAGTGTATGTTTTGAATGTTTGTGATTCAAAGAGGATGCCCAAGGGATTGATGATTATTTCTTTTTAGTGTGGATGCCAATGAGAGGTTGCTTTGTCTCTAAGGAGCTATGGGTCAACCTGCTTCAGAGATCCGGCTTATTTATGCTACCTTCATTAAACAGCCCTGTTTAGGGAAGTTTTTAATGTTTGATGTTTTATTGTATTTTTAATATTTTGTTGGAAGCCGTCCAGAGTAGATGGGGAAACCCAGCCAGATGGGCAGGATATAAATAATAAATTACACGTTATTATTATTATTATTATTATTATTATTATTATTATTATTATTATTAACAATTTTAGCCAAAGAGCAGCCAGAAAACCACAGCTGAGGATTCCCCCAACCAATGGTGTCAGCATGAGAGCAAATCTCATAGAATGAATGAATTTTCCAAAGCACTGACATGAACATTTATTTCCCCCAAATCTCACACATAAATGGCACCTTAAGCTGTTTGTGGCTCTCATGGCATGGAGAGACTTGTATACAAGGAAAGCTGTGACTGAAGCACAGTGTCCTTCGATGTCGAGCATCACTGGTATTTGAGTGATCCAACATTGCAACGCCAAGCTATTTGTAGCTTTGAATATGAGTGGGCTTTGTAGAAAATGATAAAATCAGAATCTCTCTTTTGCACACAGACAGCACAGGATCTTTTTCCCCAAGTACGGTATTCTGATTTTGTGTAATGATTTCAAGTATTACAGTTTTTGAAATCACAGGAGTGTCAAAGAGTGAGTCCTAGGGTCTGGACATGACAGGATCCTTCTGTGCACCTTAAAGGTTTGTTAGCCTAGCCTACCATCAAGGCTGTAATAAAAGGTACTAGATCCTTCAGCCTCCCGTATTCACATCAAAGGGGAGAGGAAACGCCATACATGCACAGGGAAATTCTATATGTGCAGAAGCTCTCTTTGTGCAAGCGCATGGAGTGCATGGGGCTCTGGATCAGAACACCTCCCAAATGGCTTTAACCTCCCAAATGCCTAACAGCTGCAATTTGTAAAAGTCATGGGATGTTATTCCTTAGTTCTAAATTTCCATTGGACCCAAGATGCTTTCTTTCAACTTTACCCCCTCTGAACCCTTTGTTTGCGGTTATTTAGCACCTTGTGAAAAGGTACAAACCCTTTCCAAATATAAGTGTGTTTCTTTCCTTACGCTGTGTAATTGCACTTGGGTGCTTTAAAATAGCACTTCCAAGTGCAAGACATGAAGTGTTTTGATGAACTTTCTTTCAAAGACTAATGCTAGCAGCTTTGCAGACAGTGTTTGGTTTAATCCACAACAGCTAAATAATTAGCTGCTGAACTGAAAACACCCATCTAAGATCTCAAAACCATCTGCTCTGCTGTGTTTTCATCTGGTGCCTGCGTGTGTATTAATGACATGATTGCATCAGATTGTACCTTTTATTCATAAAATCATATGAGGACATCTGCTGCTATCTGTGGGATCTCAGTTCTTGAAAGAGAGCACATTTCACAACACACAGTGTTTCAATGCACAATGTTACTTACCTTGCAGAGGACCTGAGCAATTTATTCTGTAGTCGTAAACTCTACTCTTGCACACTAATGAGCTTTGACGAACCTGAGCTGATAGCTCACAAATGAACTGTTGCAACTGTTGCATTAACCTTTGCAACATCGGAGCTATTAGTAGAGAGAGGGAAGAAATCATATTCAGTTTGTACTTAAAGGCAAATTTACATAATTCACACCTTCTGAAACAGTATGCAGACCAACATTCAACCATCCTTTGAAATGTGTGTTTCTTCAAATTTTGCAATGCAATTCTCCAGACAACAATATGTACAAAAATGCATATATGGACTGAAGTGCACATAACCTTAGTTAAAATAACCTACAAAAATGCAGTATATTAGTGGAACGTGTGCAAAAATGTGTAGATAGGAGTAATTTTTACTGAAATACTAAAGGTTTTTCATGACCGCCTTAAAAAAATGAAATTGCAAATAGATATGGAAATGTGGGGAACTGTCTTGCCAAATGCAAGGTGGTTCTTTAAAAAAAAAATGATTCATAAGCAATGCAAAACACAAGTGGCTGAGAAGAAGAAAATTTTATTCCTAAACAGCAAGTAATATATACATACCAGGTATGCACTTCTATCTGCCACTTGGAATATAATAATAATAATAATTTATTATTTGTACCCCGCCCATCTGGCTGAGTTTCCCCAGCCACTTTGGGCAGCTCCCAATCAAGTGTTAAAAACAATACAGCATTAAATATTAAAAACGTCCCTAAACAGGGCTGCCTTCAGATGTCTTTTAAAAATAGGATAGCTGCTTATTTCCTTGACCTCTGATGGAAGGGAGTTCCACAGGGTGGGCACCACTACCGAGAAGGCCCTCTGTCTGGTTCCCTGTAACCTCACTTCTCGCAATGAGGGAACCGCCAGAAGGCCCTCAGCGCTGGATCTCAGTTTAGAAGCCCTCAAGAAGTGGCAAAGTGACTCCCCCAGGTAGCCTTAGATTGCACAGCCCTGTGGCTGATCAGTCCATGCACAAGCTTCTAATTCACTCTGCCCAAACCATCTGATTTTATAGATAGCCACCTCCTCCCAATGTCTCACTTTCCAATAACAATTTCCAAAATTAAAGAAGGTTCCCAGACAGATTAAGGCAGCTGTGGGGGGGGGCTTCACCTCCTCCCAACTGATTAGGACAGGCATGGCCAAACTTGGCCCTCCAGCTGTTTTGGGACTACAATTCCCATCATCCCTGACCACAGGTCCTGTTAGCTACAGTAGGGATGATAGGAGTTGTAGTCCCAAAACAGCTGGAGGGCCGAGTTTGGCCATGCCTGGATTAGGACATCAGAGGAGGTTTTCACACCTTCAAAAACTTAACAGCTGCCAGGGAGGGGAGAGGAACAGAGGCAGGAAGGGTAACCATATTAGAATCACTACTTCCTCAATATACAATTGGTCTTCTGGTTGGATTTCCCATACAGGAACTGAATTTAAGACTAGAAAAATGAGAAATAGAGGCAGGGCTGGCTCATCCATGAGGTAGACTGAGGCTGCTGCGCCTGGTGGCAGAGTCCAAGGGGCACCTCCAGGGGTGCTCTCCCCCTGCCGCTGCCTCCAGAGAAGCAAAGAGAAGAGGCAGCTGTGGCTTCCAGGTTCCAGGCCTCCAAACGATCTGTCGGGGCTCCACTGGAACTGCAGCTGTGCAACGCCAGTAAGCACAGCTTTGATGGCGGAAGCAAGGGAGGCGGGTGACATGCAGTGTGTGTGCATGGCAGCACCTTCCCATTTAACTTCAGTCAGCAAAATGGGACTCGCTGGCCTGGCCCCAGATGGCTTTGGGCCACTCAACCTGGCCTGTAGCAATCCAAGCCTTTCTCAACTTGACTCAAATGAGGCCCAGATCCCTCCAAATAGGCCCAAATCTGGTGCACAGTCCTGAAAAATAATCCCATGGGTCATGAAATACCATTTTAAAAGGGATATTGTAATAGCAAAAAGGCATCTGTAATACTTACTGCTTTGACATATAGAACAACTACGGTAACTCTTTTTATTTCACATTGATGGACCTCTCTCTCAGCGTCGAGCTGAGAAAGCACAATGAAATGTGAGAAGCCATGTTGGGATATTTCAGTATGAATTCGTTCACACACAGCATTGTTTTTGGACCTAGCGCAATGCCCTGTCTCCTTTTGTCTTCATTCAAATGCTGAATCTTGCACTTGCTCCAGGCAGTTCTTACTTCAATATGCTGATTTAGGGCAGTGCTTATTTCCCTTGGTTTGATGGTAACACTACCATATGTCTTGGGTACTCCTGGTGCCCTCTCCTCTATCCCCACATCTCTCTTATCACCAGTCTCAGAAGAAGAATTCACATTACATTAAATTGCGAGGCAGTGCTGAAGCAGTCCGTTGAAATTACTAGAGCCACACTGCAACTGATTTGAAAGTGAAACATCTGTGAGGGTGGAAATCAGCAGCTCAGTAGGGGACTCGGTTTTTGTTTTATTTTTAAATCTCTATGCTGTTCGAGGCCCTGGGGGGTGGAATTCTGCAATTCAAATGTAAAGGAGCAGAAAAAAATGTCTATTTATTTCAAATGAAATATATGTAACCCTGAAACACATGTATATTGGGATATGTGCATGAAATGATGTTTGACGGATGAAAATAAAAGGAGTGTGTGCCTTTAGCTGGGGCTAAGCAATACAGCACATGATTTCATCCATGATCCCTGTTTGGCTAAATGATTGTTGTTTGGTAGATAATTGGCTGTCAGGCTCTTTAATAGAGAGGAAAATCTCTAAATTGGTGCCTACTGTAGATGCAATTCCCCTTAGGAAAGCATTTCACTTAAATTGGGGCTGGTGGACTTTTATTCCTGTATTTCTGTGAGGGTTTTTCTTTTTAACAGAGCTCAATCGTATTTCATATATTTCACAGTTTAATTCTATTTTATCTCACTTTCACCTTGCTTTTTCTCACTCAGTTAACTGAGAAACTTATTTGACTGGGTAAGAAAACAAGTTTTAGTAGCTGAACAGATTTGACCACCCAGCCTGTGTGTTCACATCTGCTTTCCAGGAAGAAGGACACAGACAATCACTCCTTGCACCTTCTTCTCCTGGGGCACACATCCTCTGTGTATGGGTGCAACAATGCAAAAAAAAATTGAGTGAGTGAGAATTGGGGTATCTTTATAACTAGAACAGCAGTCTGCAAGGGCTCCTTCTCACCCCTTTAGATGGAAAACTGGAGACCTTCCCATTTAGCAGCTGTGCCCTGGGAAACAAACACATGCCATTTGTTGGAACCTTTTTTCTGGTTTAGAACTACTGGCTAGTAATAACTTCAGCCAATCATTTCAAGAGTTTAGTTAGAGACCTTCCCTTGGTCATATGTTCTATCATAAGAAAACACACCAGGTAGCCATTTCAGATATAAGGTCAAAGTGTTTAATTAGTGAACTCACAGTGGGTTGGGTGGGAGGTGAAGAGCTACAGCCTTCAGGTCCAGCCTTTCCCTAAGACCAAAAGGAAAACCCTACAGGATCAGGCCAAAGGCCCATCTAGTCTAGCATCCTGTTCTCACAGTGGCCAACAAGAAGCTTATGGGAAGCTTGCAAGTAGGACCTGAGTTCAACAGCACTCTCTCCACTTGTGATTTCATGAATAAATGACCGCTCCCCACATCAAATGGGGAGCGCCTTTTGTGTGGTCACACACAGCCCCCCGGATCCCAGTGTGGCTCCTGGTAGTTTGGGCTGGCTTCATCCTCCCCAGGCTGGATTCCTGGAGGTCTCCACCTACCTCAGCCAATCATCCAATCCCGCCTGGGGAGGCCTTGCTAGGGGATTGGCCAGGTAAGGTAAGGTGAGGGACCGCCCTGCCCACACAACAGAAGGTGAATCTTACCTGTGAAGCAGCAGTTGGCTCCAGAGCTTCTCCCACCCTGCCCTCCCTCAGTTAAGTCTTCTTTTGCAGGTTAACCTTTTCTCCACAGGTACGCAGACACTGCTACGTCGGAGTCACTGTTGAAGGGCCGGAAAGGAATTTTCCTGCATTGGCAGGTTTTGCCTTTCCTGTAGCAAAACATTACAACTTTGGCAGTTTCAGGTCTTGGGCAGAATCCTTTAGTCTATCTTCCTAAATGGGGGGGGGACTGTGAAGCGGTGACCCATGCTCCCCTTGTGGCGGTGATCCCAGGGTTCCCCATTACAGGGGTCTTGAGGGGATGCATTGGCCATACGCCAAGAGGATGTCTTTTCTCTCCCCTCCAACGGTGGCAAAATGGGGGGCAGGCTCTCTGCTTGAACATATGTTCTCCAGAGCCAGCCCAATCCCCACATATTCTGGATAACTCTGAAGTCTCCCAAATCCCCAGCTGGGAACTGGGAAGGATAAACGCCCAATGCCTGAGTCAAGGTCTCCCTACATCTGAAACTTAATAAAGTCTGTGGCCAGTTTTAATCCCATAGCACGTTGTCTTGAGTCATTATTCTGCTCGGGAGTCGCCTGGGGTCGGGGGGGGGGGGACTCCGCCTGTCCATGCAAATAGAACCATAGAATTCCAGAGCAGGAGATTAACAAGCTTGCTCCATCTCACAGCCCTTAAGATATTTGAAGATGGCTATCTCCTCTCAGTCTCCTCTTTCCCAGGCTAAACATACCTAGCTCCTTCAAGTGCTCCTCATAAGGCTTGGTTTCCAGACCCTTGATCATCTTAGTCACACTCCTCTGCCACTGTTTTATGCTGGTCTTAATGCAACACTTGAGAGAAGGGAGTCGGAAAACTCTTTTCAACACCTGCCTATGATAGAAGTTTGACAGAAGCCCTGATTTCTTAATGTAACAGTGTAAAGCATGCACAAGCTGTTTAGCATCTTTCATGTATTTTCCTTGAAGGCCAGCTCTCTTATGTACAACTGGTGTTCAAAGCTACCCTGTTTTGTAGCAGAGTGGCCCATATAATCTTGTATATGGGTTGCTTGGAGGCTGAATTCATTTACACATTTCCAATGCAAATGTGTCCTCAATTTTTTAGCTGACTGATGAATTCCTTGCTTTGGATATAGAAACTTTCCATTTTAGATGGCTTTGAGGTCTTCCACACTTCTCTGTAAGAAACCAGCAACTCCTAATTTATGACAAAAATAGCTGAACTGTGGATTCTGTTTTTTAAAAAGGAACACAATCACTCTCCTGATATGTTAAGCCTCTTTCCAGACGTTCATTGAATGTGTGGTGGGAAGGGAAGTGAGACTGTGGCAGAAGTCCCTGTTTTGGACCAAATGAATTCCTTTGGAAGAGCTCCATAGATAGACCTATGGACTGACTTTCAGTTGTACATAGGTAGGACCTATGGATGCTTTCAAAACAAAAGCACATAGGTTGGGAGGGGGTTGCCACCACAAACCCACTCCTTCCCCCAAGTGCATTCATTAAGCATTGGAGGGGGGCTTCGGGAAATTATTTTAATATATTTAAATTCTATCAATTTAAGAAGGAAGGTGGTGGAAAGGCATTGTATGGTTCCTGAAGGGAAGCAATTGTTTTCACTGTTTCACATTACTACTCAGACAAGCCCAATCAAACAACCTTATAGGATGCATTGTGACAAAGTAGGGAACCCCCAGGATATGCTCCCCAATCATTTCCTGTCATGTCTACATACGGAAACCAACTTTGAAAATAGTTCCAAATTTTATCTAAGGCACAGAATCTCCTGTGTGTTTAAAGAGAAGGGCCTGATTTGTCCATACAAATATTATTGATGAGATTATAGTATTCCTGGTGGAAAGAGCATCATTTATTTAGATCCTTTTTACAGAAAATTCATGGGATGTGGCTGCCCACCTGCTGCATCCCAGTGCTTTTCTTATTGTCCTCATGTGTTTTTTCAGACCTGATGTGAGGTTGGGCTTTTTTGCCTGTTTTGCTTAAATTAGCTAAGATGAGTTATTATTCAGTCTGAAGACACTCACTGCAGCTTACATAGTTAAAAACAATAGAAATGCAAACAAACAAAAACCATCATAAAAAACTATACAGTCGTACCTTGGAAGTTGAATGGAATCCATTCCGGAAGTCTGTTCAACTTCCAAAATGTTCAGAAACCAAAGTGCGGCTTCTGATTGTCTGCAGGAAGCTCCTGCAGCCAATCGGAAGCAGTGGAAGCCCCGTAGGATGTTTGGATTCCAAAGAATGTTTGCAATCCGGAACACTTGCTTCCGGGTTTGCAACGTTTGGGAGGCAAGACATTTGGGATCTAAGGTATGGCTGTACAATTAGAAACAGCAGCAGATAAAATAGTATGTTAAAAGCCAAACTGCAGTGTGAAGACTAGGGAAAGGGACAGGGAACCAGAAATCAAAGGCATGTGGAAAGATCCCACCCCACCCCCCTGCAAAAAAAGCAGCAAATGGTAAGAGAGAAGAGGACCAATATGGATCTCCAAGGGGATCAAGTTTCACGATCTTGGTGCCATCACTGAAATGACCCTGTCTTTCATATCCATTTGTCCAATGTCACACAAGGATGGGACCAAGGGTAGGGCTTCTGAATCTGACTAAGAGGGGAACTCATGAAAGGACAAAAGGTTTCTAAGCTGACTTGCCCTAAGCCATGTATGTTTTAAAAACTAAAATCAACACTTTGAGCTAAGCCCAGAAATGAATAATATGCATTGATGATTGGGTCTTAGCCCAATTTTCACACCACAAAATGATAAAGGGTTCTTGTAGGAGAACTGATGCACCCATCTTTCATAAATATAACCAGCTTCATCCTCTAAGACGGGGTGACAATGCCTCCAATTTTTGGCCAACTCTGGCAGAAAATTAAAAAGTTAGAGACTTCTTCTTTCCTTGGAAAATAAAATTTAAAGGTTCCCTGCACACACAAAAACCTATTGATGGATGTGGAGACTCGATCCACTCTGAAGGGGCTCCTTTGCCTGAAAATTTCACCCATTTATGTGGAAAGGAAAGGGAAATACGGCCATTTTTTATTCCTTATTATAGTCATTGGGGACACAACAGAGCTTGGATTTAACAGATAAAATTTGAACCTGAGTAGAATTGGAACACACAGCTGATCTGACACATACTGAGCTGCTTCCAAACACTGCAGATACAAGGCAAATATTGTGGTTGCTGCACACCACATATTACAGCCTGAATTCCATGGAAAATACCAAGCTGTGGGGTGTCTATATTTTATGCTGGCTTGGTTATGTCCACAGAATGGAAGATGGCAGGATCCCCAAGGATGTGCTCTACAGGATGCTGGCTTCAGGCACCAGGCCCATTGGCAGACCAAATCTGTGTTACAAAGATGTCTGCAAATGTGACATGAAGACTGGCAACATCAACCCCACCATGTGGGAATCCCTTGCAGATGTCTGCAGTGCCTGGAGACAGACAGTCAGATTGTGCATCCATGACAGTGACCAGAGGAGAAATGACCACTGGGAGGAGCACAGAAAGAAGAAATGCCATCAGCACAATCAGACACCTTCAGCTGTCCCAGCTGCAACGAAACATGTCTCTCCCATATGGGTCTCTACACAGTTTGCAGTAATTCTCCAACAGTTTGACTTCACCCCTGAAGGCACACTCTTCCACTGTCTCCCAAGACAGACCGATGCCAGCTGAGCAACTGATGCATTTTTTCCTCATATTTACAGTTTTGGCATTTCTTTGGGAAGAGTGGCATATGCATATTTATAAATGAATGAATGCCGTAGAGGTATTTTTGTCATATCTGTATCCTAGTTGTGCACTGTTTTCCTAACACAAACAATTCAATGGAACTGAAATAACCCACCACCTTTGGACCAGCCTGCCTAATCTCCATGTTGTCCAGCCACAGTATGTCAGTGTGTTTACTTAGTGCTGCTTATGGCTGCGGGGGGGGGGGGGGGAGAGATGGGAAGCTCGGAGCTGAGAGCACATTGAGAGCTGAGGAGCTGCTGCAAGCTTTGTCATTAGGTAGAAAATGCAGCATGACAGACGTTATCAGGCCTTCCAAGGAAAGGCAGCCACAGTGCCGCAAATGTGCCTAAAGATTTCCCTTTCCCTTACCTTTCTCCTAGCAATGGACAGAATTCCCAGGGCAATGATTAAGCTAATGTGCTATGAATAACATAGCTGGAGAGAGGCTGCTGCTGAATAAGAATAAATACTTCATGCCAGATACATCAGAGAAATGTCCAGTCTGCTCCAACATTTCCCCACCTGTAGCAGCTTTGCAGAACAGAATACCCGTAGCTTTTCCAGCATTCTGTTCTATGGAGAACCTCAGTGGTTTACAGCTGGAAGAAAAGAGATCTGTAGTACTATAGAGGGAGCAGTTTGAACACACACACACACACACACACACACACACACTGTAGCCTTTACATAAAGAATACACATTATATAGTGTTGTGCACAGCCCAGTCTTGGGTTGGTGAGAAGCTTCGGTGGTACAAGCACCTAGCAAGACTTCCATTTTTCTTGGAATGAAGGTCAGTAGAGGCTGTTGTCTCTTTAGGACAGGCATCCCCAACCTACGGCCCTCCAGATGCTTTGGACTACAATTCCCATCATCCCTGACCACTGGTCCTGTTAGCTAGGGATCATAGGAGTTATAGGCCAAAACATCTGGAGGGTCACAGGTTGGGGGTGCCTGCTTTAGGATATATGGCTTTATTTGCACATTTATACAACCTGAACATAGGATGGAGGGACTCCCAGCAGTCATTCTCCACAAAACGTGCCTTCCCATTAGGTTCCCAGGGAGATCCTCGAGCTACAGCTTTGGGTCCAGCACAGAGCAAGACAAGCCTATGCAACTCCAGCATCAACCCAAACATTAGTCTCCTTGGTACAAAATTCGGGTCAGGGAAGAACCCACTGACCCCCTTGTCCCTCAATTGCTTCTTTTGGGATTTTAAAAATTATCCCTGGCTATTTTGTTGTGTATCAAAAGAAAACTAAAAGCCTGAAATCTGCTGACATTGGTTACAACCCTGCCAGTGACAATGTCCTAGAAGAACTACAGCCTAAGTCAACTTCAGTTGAAATTTTATAATGAAAAGTGCACCAGGGATGTAATTTTACGCCCAGGTGTAACTTAGGGATGTGCAAATCGGTGTCCTCTCTCTCTCTCTCTCTCTCTCTCTCTCTCTCTTTCTCTTTCTCTTGCATAAGTGGCCACCCCAGAAAACACTAGTATAATCCCAATGTAACGATGGCGAACATGAAATTTCCAGATAATTGTGACATGACTGTGAGATAGTGTGTAAAATACTTCTGCTACTTAAAGCAAAACCAGAAAAGATGGTGGAGATCTAGGATTGGACCTTTCATTTATTTAAATATTGTTTTTAAGAGAAAAAGAAAAAAAGCTCTGGTGAGCCCACATCAGATTAAGACTGCAGTGCTAAGAAGGTTCCTATCCATTGGGAGTAAAACACTTTCCCCACTGATAGCAGTATAGATATGTGTCTGATAGGGTTAGATCCCCTCTCCTCCAACACTAGGGCCCATAGTGTTTAAACTCTTTCAAATACAGTATTTTTAAATTGCTATAACCCACCCTGTGGCCTTTTGATGAAGGACAGGTAATGTATAAAACAATACTGTTGTTTGGGGGAGTTTGGGAGGAGAAATAAATGAATGCCAGAATCTATTGTTCTAATCTAGCTAATATTTGGGATATGGTACGGCTCCTGCCAACCCAGCATTTCGAAAGCACATCAAAATGCAAGTAGATAAATAGGTACCGCTCCGGCGGGAAGGTAAACGCCGTTTCCATGCTCTGCTCTGGTTCGCCACATGATCCGGAAGCTGTACGCCGGCTCCCTCGGCCAGTAAAGCGAGATGAGCGCCACAACCCCAGAGTCATCCACGACTGGACCTAATGGTCAGGGGTCCCTTTACCTTTACCTTTACGGGGAAATGCAGGCTGCAGCAGTCTTGAGCCTGGATGGGCTGGTTGAATGTAAGTCATTATGAAAGAATTGACAGTCCATATAGCAGCTCAAGAGGAATCCCTCAAGTCTGTGCAAAACTGGTGACCAAGGTGATGGGGAGGGGGTTTGGGTTTTTAAGCAAGGTGTGCTGGGCAGAAGAGGGGAGGAACAAAGAGGAGTCCTCCATGAGCTGCTGGACAGGCCAGAACGCCATGCGTGGTCTGGAAAGACAGAACCATCTTGGCAGGCTGGCTGAAGGCAGACTTAGGAGAGATGCTTTGGACTCCAGTGCTACACTGCTGTGGGGAACAAGCCCCTCTTGACATGACCACGCTGTAAGATCTGGACTCCTTCCATCTAATTTGAGGTGTAAATATGTGAATAAATCATATTTCTTAAAGCTATGACAGCCCCTGCTAAGCCTTGATTCTCAATGGAAACATGAGCTCCTGGAACCCCCTGGAATCTTTATACCGCTCTGCAGAGGTTGGCATCCGACCTTTGCAACAACAGCAATAATAATTCCAAATTTCATACACACACACCTGTGTTTTACTAACATTTAAAGGGATAGCAGAACTGATTGCTGATCTCTGTAATCATCTCCAGTTCACCCTCAGCTCATTTCAAAGGCCTCCCTGTCCCTAAGACTGATGGTGTCTCTAGATCAGTGTTTTTCAACCTTTTTTGGGCAAGGGCACACTTGTTTTATGAAAAAAATCACGAGGCACACCACCATTAGAAAATGTTAAAAAATTTAACTCTGTGCCTATATTGACTATATTCCTATTCTCTTGAATAGGAATCAAATAAACACAATTTTTCCCACGGCACACCAGGCAACATCTCGCGGCACATTAGTGTGCCGTGGAACAGTGGTTGAAAAACACTGCTCTAGATGAAACTCTATTGATGGCTTCTAAAACATATGTGTGCTGTCCTTTGTAATCCCAACAGATTGTGAGTCTAACATGTGAAACAGGAGTGTGGCAACTGTGATTAAAACTCTTGAAACGCATAAATAAATAGCCAGGCCTTTCACCACCTACTTTTGCTATTTTAATAGCACCCACAGTGGGGTGGAGAATTTCCTGGCCTGGTGCCAGACAGGAATAAGAACTGGGCTGTAAAAGCACCAATAACATTTTGTTTAAAATTGTAACTACTCCAGACGTTTGCTTCAGCACATCCAAGCTTTATAGTTGTTTCTTTCAGGGTTTGGCGTAGGCTTGAGAAGGTAGGGGCAGGCAAGTTGTCAGAAAAGATTAGTGTTTTCCTTTGCTCTGTCTTGCCCAAAGAAAATAATTGATGGGTATTTGAAGGATTAAGAAATCAAGCCAATTTATTATAAATAACTCTCTGATCATATTAACATAACAGAATTGGGTTTGCTGAGCAGTGCTTAAGCTTTCAATGCTTAGATTACGCTGAGCTTTACTGGGGGAGGAAATTTTCCAAATCTAGTGATTTAATGCAAAACAGATTGTCACTCCTGTCCTATATATTTTATTTACCCCGGGCTACTGCTTTTCAAATATTAGCATCAAATATTTATCTGTTCAAGTTTCAAAAGGAAAGCAAAAATACATAGACAGATTGAATTAATAGGAAGAAGCTGAGCTTCTTGTTCCACCAAACAGGATCACTCTGGAGGACAATGATGTCTTGAACGCTAAGTGCCACAAATTATATATATATATATATATATATATATATATATATATATATATATATATATTACTACTAATCAGGTTTTGGGTGTCCACACAAAAGAAAACAGCCTGAAGAGCATATTTAGGTTGCAAGTCCCAGATCATGTTTATTTATAAAGCAATAAATATTCAAAGAAGCACAAATAAATTGCACGGGTGTGTGTAAACAAACTGTACAATAACTGAACCAAGTTCAGGAAGGATTACTGGGGGGCGGGAAGACTTCAAGAAGCATGTTGTCATCCTGAGTGGGAGATGAGTGGAGGGGGAGGGCGGGGAGATGCTTAGAAGCACTTGCGGTGGACAATTGATGGGCCAGCCTCATCATACTCCTGTTTGCTGATCCACATCTGCTGGAAAGTTGAAAGAGATGCTAAGATGGAACCACCTATCCAGACAGAGTACTTCCTCTCAGGAGGGGCAATGATCTAAAGAGAGGGAAAGAAGCAAGGTTCTCAGTTTCCAGACAATATAACTGCTTGCATCATTGTTTCTGCTGTCCCATAAGACATCGTCACACAACGCTCATACACATTTTCAGATTTGGGTAAAGTTGAAATTACTCTTTAACCTTACTCTGACTCGGATTTTCAGTTTGGAACACAAAAGATGTGCTCACCTTGATTTTCATGGTGCTGGGAGCCAAAGCAGTAATTTCTTTCTGCATACGATCTGCAATACCAGGGTACATGGTGGTGCCACCTGACAGTACATTGTTCGCATACAGATCTTTACGTATGTCAATGTCACACTTCATGATGCTGTTGTAAGTAGTTTCATGAATACCAGCAGATTCCATGCCTTGGAAAGAAAAGAAAATTTGTAGTCGTTGAATGACAAAGGTAGAGGTGATTTTATGAAACACTGTCCGTAAGCAGAAAGCTACAGAAGCGAACTGAAAATGCAAAAAGCCATTTTCTCATCAAGAATTTGCCATAAAATTGGGTAAAGTGTTTTTTTTTAAAAAAAAAAAACAACAACCCTAGTATCTGGGTTAATAAATAAGGTATGAAAGGAGAGGAGGCAGGTGGGATAGTTGAAGAAGAAGAAGAAGAAGAAGAAGAAGAAGAAGAAGAAGAAGAAGAAGAAGAAGAAGAAGAAGAAGTTCAGAATGTGGCATAATGCCAGTCATACCACAGAAATGTAGCTTGTTCAGAATGTCACAGGTGTCACTGTGTGACATTTGGCTATATAGAGGGCCTGTGGAAACACAAGCACTGTGTTCACAGAAACGGTTGTTTATTGTGTTGCACTGACTCGTTTTTACATTTCTCAAGGCAACTTTAGCACACCAAAGCTTTAAATCAACGTTCCAGGGAATGTTAAGATTGTTTGCATGAACAACCAAAAAGTGCTGTATGAACTGTTTTTGTGTCAGCATGTTAGATGGATATGCACAGCACATGTCCTCATAAATTTATACACAGCACAGTTTTTTTTTAATGACTGGGCTAATTTGATTTGACATGATGCAATGTAAGACTGATAGCCCACATGGTGAGAACTTCAAGGCACAGTGGGTTATGCTAGCAATTGCATTTGAAAGTGGAAAAATGCAGAGCCTGTGTTTATGAAGGCGGCAGATGATGAAGGTATGAGCAGGAGCTTAGCTGTGAGCATGGGGAGAAAATACATCAGAAGTAAGAATTTACGGGTTACGTTCCAATGTATTAGTTGACAGGTGGCTGCTTAAAGTGAACTGAAACTTGATCCTTAACGAAACGGCAGCTGACGAGCAGCTGCATTTAACACACAAAACTTACACTATAAACACTTGCTGCATCCATCAGAATTATTTGGCAGAACAAGGGGAGATTACTATCTCAATCAAATCAAAGGTTGGTTTTAGGGAATAGGAATCTACCCCAGCCTTTCTGGAGCTTCAAGTCATCTTTGGAGCATTTACAGGGTGCAGTTCTCAGGCACTGCGGTGGTAGCATCTTCACTCATTTCAATGGATCTTATGCGGAGTTGTCCCTGCAAACTCTGTTGAAGTGCAAGGAGGTAAAACCTCTGCAACACTGGGTGCATCATGTCCTTTGTCTAAGGTATATAAACCCTCAGAGCTATGGCTCAAATAAAACTCACAGATGCAGTCAATCAAAACCACAATGACAAGCTACTAACACACAGTCTTTCCTCAAGCATATTGCTTTCCTTTATTTGAAACTCGTCACTTTGATGTTACTAACATACTGGATCTGGCATAATCTGGAGTGCCATTCTATATTTAATAAATCATTGTTGTTGCTGCTGCTGCTGCTGCTGCTGCTGGGCACTGGAAGGGTCAACAATAAATTAGCCATGGAGACAAGCTTCTGCAAGGCCAGAAGACCTGCTCTTTATTGCGTTCAAGATTAAATTGCCAAAGATTTGCATTTATTGTGATTATTTTCTTTTGTTGAACATCACAATGTGATTGGCACAGGACAATCACTCTGGTCTTTAAAGTAAATGATGTTGTGCCTTTGGCACTCATGCCTGCGACACAGGCAGATCTAATAGTCCATGGCAACAGACATTCAGCACATAAAACTAGGGAGCTAGTCAGATATGTAGATATTCTTAATAGATGTCTCCTCATCCCTCCCCAACACCCCTAGTGTAATTAGTCATTTTGCTGATGGAGAGAAGCCTCACACGGCTGGATAATTTAATTTAATTAACTGAGAAGAATAACCAAGAGGATAAAGTTATTAGGCCTCAGACACACATGTTTGTTGGACTAGATGCAGTAATTCTTCAGGATACACATGTGTCCTCCTCCCCCCCCCCCCAAAAAAAGAGCAAACTCAACAAATGAGGATTTTTGCTGTGTGGTAAGAACGTGTGCCAAAAAACAAGGAATGCAGCAGCAGCTGACAGCCAGTTCCAATGCTACATTTTACTCCTTTAGTGCCACAGTTTGCTAGACACTGTCTAAACAAAGCAATCCCTCTCCTTATACTTTGTTATCACTTGCTAAATACGATAAAGTCTCCCCTAAACTGGTCCTTGGTCATCAACAGGGCTCACAGTGGGGATGGGATGCCATTCCACACAGACATAACTACATGGTGGAGCCAATGTGGTGAAGTGGTTTTTGTCAGACTAGGACCTGGAAAACCAGAGTTCAAATCCACACTCAGTCATGAAAGTTCACTGGGTGACCCTTGGGCCAGTCATTGTCTCACAGCCTAAACTACCACAAAGGGTAGTTTTGAGCATAAAATGGAGAAGGGGGAAACCATGTATACTGCCATCTTGATTGAGTACCTTGAAATAGAGGTGGACTTTGGTAATATGGCGCCCTGAATGAGGTCAGAATTTGGCACCCACCCCCACACCAATACTACTTATTTTTCCAATAATTCCTTTTGGTACAGATGCTTTGTTATGGATCTTACCAGTAGCTACCCATATAAATATATGTTTGTTTGTTTTGTTGTTGTTGTTTTGCACCTCAGCTCAGCCCTGTGCGAGGGAACCACCTGCACCACCCTAAATCCAGGGGAAAGGTGGGATAGAAACTTTATCAATAATAACACCTCAAAGCATCTTGAAACCCAAAGGGGTTAGATTTCTCCATGAAAGTATTTTAAGCCATTTTACACAGCAGCAAAGTTGTGTATAGTATTTCAAAGCAGCCATCTAAGCAGATGAGGACCTACACAAATTGGGAAACTATGATTGTGTATTTAAAAAATGTACTCGGCAAGTGCCACAAACAAGAAATCCTCCTTTTAAGGAAGATACCATTTATTTCTTATGTAGAAGAGCAGGTCTTCCAGTCAAGAGCAGGTGCCTATATTTTTTGTGGCTATAAAGTATGTGTTGCATGTAACTTGTATATTATATACAGTGGTACCTCTGGTTAAGAACTTAATTCATTCTGGAGGTCCGTTCTTAACCTGAAAACGTTCTTAACCTGAGGTACCACTTTAGCTAATGGGGCCTCCTGCTGCCGCCGCGCCGCCACCGTGTGATTTCTGTTCTTATCCTGAGGTAAAGTTCTTAACCCGAGGTACTACTTCCGGGTTAGCGGAGTCTGTAACCCAAAGTGTTTGTAACCCGAGGTATTTGCAACCCGAGGTACCACTGTAGATAGTGCACTAGTTGTTCTATAAGTGTGATATGCCATGTAATCAGTGTGATGCTTTCTTCCTTACTGATATTGTTGGGGGGGGCGGTTTGTTACCAGAAGTTTTAGTTCTATTATTGAATCTGGCCTAACCATCCCACTACCTTCCCCCCCCCCAATCGCCACACACACTTCCTTCAGTCAGGCACTTGTCAGTAGTAATGATCCTAAAATTTGTGAGGGATTCTGTAACATAGATGAGTTTTGCATGTTGCATGCTTAAGGACACTTACCAATGAAAGATGGTTGGAAGAGAGTTTCTGGGCAGCGGAAACGCTCGTTCCCAATTGTGATGACCTGGCCATCAGGCAACTCGTAGCTCTTCTCTAGAGAAGAGGAGGAGGCTGCAGTAGCCATTTCATTCTCAAAGTCCAGAGCAACGTAGCACAACTTCTCCTTAATGTCACGGACAATCTCACGTTCAGCTGTAAATGCAAAACCAGAAATTAATGTCAGAGAAGAGGAGATAAAGGCCAAGGAAAGGCAAGTGGGAACCAAGGCGAATGAAAATGTATGGGGGAAAGAAACCATCCCTTTCTCTGAGATGTTCCCTGCACTCAAACAGGAGTATAGAGATCTGCCACATCCTGGAGGTGCCTACAGCATCACTCAATAAACTAGATGGGTTAAAGAATTCTAGGAGAAGCAGGATTTGTGCAAAAGCAGTGTCTTGTGGGTTAAGAGGAGAAAATGGTAGCGGGGGTGGCCCATGTGGAATCTGGCAAGAAGCACAGTTCCAGTCAGAGGATTAAAATATATATTTTTTTAATCTATTTTATGTGACTTCGGCTATCATTGAATTTAATTCTACTGAGTTACTATTTTCCATTCTTTGAAAAGTGGTATGTGTTAGTGTACGGTAGAATGTAGCAGAACTCATGTTTTAAAAGAAAGTTAAGCAGAATATTTTTGCATGAAATGTGCACATTTTATAGCCAACATGTTTGGGGAGGGTTTTATGATAAGCGGAATTAGTTCACAGAAATACCTCTAAACTGTGGTGACAATGTAGGCAATGTATTTAGTTTGTGCAACATTTTGTTGCCGTGCATGTGTGTGTGTATAGTCAAAATCTTCATGGACAGATAGAAATATATATTAAAACAAACCTTTGCTCCCCCCCCACCCGCATTTCCAAGTGAGCCTGAATTGTGCTTACCAGTTGTCACAAAGGAATAACCACGTTCTGTTAGAATCTTCATGAGGTAGTCTGTCAGATCCCTGCCTGCCAGATCCAGGCGCATGATGGCATGAGGGAGAGCATAACCTTCATAGATTGGGACATTGTGCGTAACACCATCCCCGGAATCAAGTACAATACCTGTGAGGTAGCAATGGCCAAGATCAGATAAGCCTCTACACAAACAAACCTATAGCAACATTTTCAGGAACGATGGGGCCTTTCAACAAGCAATTTAGCAGGTCAGAAGAATTTGTATGCAAATAAAGACCCAAGTGGGGCCCTTGATATAACAAAAATGACTGAGGAGGGAGAGCTTTCTCATTTCAAATAGTTCTCAGCATCACGCCACAAACCATAATATCCAAGGCAAAGACCTCCTGAAATTCGACTTCAACTTACCTTTCCTACCAGTAATGCTCCTGCCATCCATTACAACTATGGTAAGGTATTTATTTATTTTTTTAATACTGAGAGTATTTACTACAAATTGTTTTTTCCCCAGCATGGCGTGCCCATGCTGTATTCACAAAATGGTGTCATTTATCCCACAAAGCTGCTATAACATATAAAGGGCCAATAGCACCTGATCATCATCCTTCATCTTGGCTAGGCAATGGCCAGATGAGAAGGAATCACATGATTGGCCTGCTTATATGGTAGGAGAACCTTCTCTGAAGTGGTAACTCCTTTATGGAATCATCTTCCCTTCTTTGTGTTTGTTTTGGCACCCGCTGAAGACCTTTCTGTTCACCCAGGCTTTTTAAATAACTTAAGCTGGGGCTGAGTCCCTGTTTCTTAAAATATGTAGTTTGTTGTTGTCTTCCTTTTCAATGGCTTCATGTTTTATTTTGCATTCCAATTGGTATTTTCCACTTGTATATTGTGAGCCACACAGATAATTTCATATTATGGAGTGACATTCAAATAAATCAGATAAATCATAAAGAAAAAATGGGAAGGCACCAACTGCAGGAAAAGAAGGAACTTCCCAGGTGCTCCTAAATATGTTTATTGGGCCTTTTGGTCTCCAGCTTGGTTGGTCTCCAAGATGGTGCCAGGCACCGTGGGATTTGGGATACATATATTGATGCCATAATCTTTATAGGGCACCACTTAGAATGTCTAAAGCATGGTAAAACCAGTGGACTATTACCATGCCTGCAAAGGGAGAAAAAGTTGGGGGGTCCTTTAAAGTGCAATAGAGACTGAGCATTATTGTAGGAACTACAGCTTTTTGAGAATCTAACTCAGGGTTGGGGAAGCTATGGCAACTCCAGATGTTGCTGCAGCTACAGCACCCCTCATCCCTGATTACTGCCTGGTGTTGGTTGGGGCTGATCCTAGTTGTGGTCCAACTTCTGTGGAGTCACATGTTCCCCACCCCCGATCCAAATTGTTGCAAAATACAAGAAGGAGTGAACTTGGTTTGCTTAGGTGTAGAGAGACTGCTAAGCAAAACAACCAGTTGCTTTTTACCTGTAGTACGCCCAGAAGCATAAAGGGATAGAACAGCTTGGATGGCCACATACATGGCAGGCACATTGAAGGTCTCAAACATGATTTGGGTCATCTTTTCACGGTTGGCCTTGGGGTTCAGAGGAGCCTCGGTGAGCAGGGTGGGATGTTCTTCGGGGGCAACACGCAGTTCATTATAGAAAGTATGGTGCCAGATTTTTTCCATGTCATCCCAGTTAGTGATAATGCCATGTTCAATGGGATATTTCAGGGTCAGGATACCTCTCTTGCTCTGAGCTTCATCACCCACATAGGAGTCTTTCTGGCCCATACCAACCATGACACCCTAGAGGGCAGAAGAGACAAGAAAACAATGCCAGGCATTGTGAGACAGTGTAGCATAAAGGACAGAATGCTTGACTTCAGTGTGAGACAAGCAGAGGGAAGTTGATGAAAGATGTTGTCAACAAAAGATCATTTTCTTCTTTGGCTTGGTCATGGAACAGGTATAAAATGTCCGTGAATGAGAGCTAATATATAAGATGTATTTAGGGTGCATTTGCATCATCTGTCATTCAGTAGTAGTTTACTAGTTTGTTCCAGCACTAACTGCCACAGTAAACACCCCCCCCCCCCCAAAAAAAAAAAACTTCTCTAGTTTCCTTGCTGAAGTCATTGATGGTTGGCTACTGTTGAAGTAAACTACTGCTGTTTGGCAGGGTAGGTATAAATGCAGCCTCAGAAATTTAAGGAACAGCTTTAAAGCATTTTGAAGTTATACTGGTGGCATGCTTCAAGTTCTTCCACTTGAACTGGATAGCTGGTTCTGGGTCATGCCTGTTTTTCATTGCATCCATGAACTTGAATGGGCCAGCATAGGTCAACATGTCACATTTATTAGCAAATAATCCACTGTTATGTTCCAGAAATCATGCCAAGTTAAAGTGTAAAAAGTTAAAGGTGATCCCTTTCTATGGTTATGGGGAAAGTGGGTTTTTTTAAAAAGACTTTTACAAAATTTGCAGACCAAGGGTAGCCCTTCAGAGGATGATGGACTACAACTCCCATCATCCCCATTCAGTATGGCCAGTAGCCAGGGATGATGGGATCTGTAGTCCAACAATGTTGGGTGAGTATGGAATAAGGATTGGCACTGCTACTACTTATTTAAGGGGACCCAAAAGTCATTTATTTATCATAGGTACGAGATTGTTGCCAATCAACATACAAAACTTTAAAACAATTTTTCAACGGAAAGTGAGTAAGAGAAAGTAACAGCCTGGGAGGTAACACAAAAGGGAAAGTAAGCAGGGGAATAAGATACAAGTGAGAAGTAAATACAGGATAGAAAAGGAGAGAAATGGAGCAGAGGATTAAAAGCAATAGAAGCAATAGAATGGAAGTTTAAGGGCCCATGGAGTGGTAAGAGGACTTGGACATTATTGTTCAAGTCTCTGGGTGATATGGAAAAAGTCACTATTTCTGACCGTAGTCCATCTCACAAGTCTGTTGTGAGATATGGAATAACCCCATTGACATTGACCTAAATTCCTTGGAAGGTGATTGGGATACAAATGAGGAAAATAGGATTATAGGAGCAGGGCGTGAAAAGTTGCTTTGCAGCTACAAACTACTGGGGGAGAAGGTTACTATTAATGAGCATTTATTTAAGGTGCCAACTGTACATTGTAGGTCCTACAACATGCAGCACTGTGGAAGTGGCACTGTGCCAGACGGGAAGGTTTAGGTATGTGCAGCGACTGTGTACAAGACAGGAACGGGGAGGACCGATTTATATTAGTTTTCAAATCACTTCCAGTTTAAAAAGTTGGAACTCACCAATGGGGAAGAGGAATACAAGATCAAAGCAAAGGGGGAGGCAAGGAATTGAAGTGTCACTAGCAAGTAAATGAAGAAGACGGAGGGGGATTGGAATGTCAAAAACTGGAACATGAGTTTAATGAATCTATTGCGGTCAATGACCAGTACAGTACTGTAGAAAACGAGTTTGAGGAGCGTTGTGTCTCTTTATGCCGAATGCTACAAGTTTATGATTTGTAGGAGGCACACAAACTGATCAGCCAAACAGATAAAGAAGAGAAAAGTTTGCGACAAGGGGAGGGGGAGATTCACTGCAGCAGGCTGAAGAATAGAAAGTAAGAGAAGAGAGAAGAGAGGATTACTGAGGGAGAGGGGAATCTGGAGAGGGAAAGATCGGAGTATACAGTGGAGCTAGGACGGGTTTTAAAGGAAAATGAAAAAAGGACACGTGTTCGCGTACACGGCACATGTATGCATTAGTTTGACAGTCCCCCGGGCTAGTCAAAGGAAAAGACTGGTCTCTCCTTGTTCTTGGGTGTCGTCGGGGGTGGAAAGTTTACCTGGTGCCTAGGGCGGCCGACGATGGAAGGGAAGACAGCGCGAGGGGCGTCGTCTCCGGCAAAGCCTGCCTTGACCAAGCCCGATCCATTGTCGCACACGAGGGCGGTGGTCTCCTCGTCGTCACACATCTCGGGAAGGAATCAGGGAGCTGGAAGACACAAGATCGGCAAGTATTCGTTGGGGCCGGGGGCGAGACCGAAAGCGGCAGCAGCGCTAAAAGCAGAGAGCCCCCGGTGTTGGGTCGCTTCACCCCTCCCGATCTCAAAAGACCCTTCACGTCTAAGCACGAAGAGACAAAACAAACAACAACAACAAACTCCAGCCAACCGAAAGTTTCCCGCACCGGCCGGTTCCAGGCTCCAGGCAACGGGCTCCCATCCCCACATGCCACCCATGATATTCCTTGGCTGCGCTCCTCTAATTCATCCGGCGGGGCTCCAGTTACAACAGGTCAGAATACCTTCGCGCCACGGGAGACACGACTGTATTTGGCGCGGTCTACACATTGCTTAAGCAGGTGTCTTGTTTGGATGCTTTAGGGATTTAGCCCGCTCGAATTGAACACCGCCCACCTCAAGCAATTTGCGGATCGCAGCGCTCTCCTATTTTCTTGTATTGACCTGTCTCCCATCCCGGGACCCTCATATTTTTGACTGAACGCAAATTTGGAATCCCAGTAAGGTTTTTTTTTGGGGGGGGGGGGTGTCAGTACTTTCAGAAGGCGTTATTTCTTGGGATTCCCCTCCCCGGAACTGTAAAAGTGGAGAGGGTGAAATGTAAAGTTAGAAACAATGCTAATGTGGCGGCTAAGATAGCATACACAACATCTCTTTGTTATGTCCCGGGCAGTGTGCCGCAAGCAAAACAAAACCACCGGTGAATTTTCCGAGGGAGACCTAATAGCTCAATCCTATACAGTTAACTCTGAGGGTAGTTGAACTTAAATCTGTTACTCTCTAGCCATCTCTTCCGCGCGCGCAAGCTGCGCAGCGCACCCCAAAGGCGATCCACAATCCGGATTGGAAGAGTAAATTTAAACCGATCTTGCCTGGCGCTTCATTGGCTGAAACAGCGCGATCCTAACCGTAAGCCAGCCCTATTGAATGGTAAAGCGGGGCTAGGATCGCAGCGCAAGGCTGCAAGTGCACTCAGCCCCATTGAACAAAGTGTGACTTGCTTCCAGGTAGATCTGCGCGCAGGGTTGCGCAGCGGATCCAATTCAACGCTTCGTAGCCCACCCAACCTCTCTGGATCGCACAGTCGCGCAAACACACGTCCCGTCGAAGGCAACCAAGGTGCTTGGCAGGGAGGCTGTCCTGAGGATGCCAAGCGCGGCTCCTGCCTTGCCGCATCCAGGCTTAGACGGCCGGGCTTGGTCAGCTGCGCTACTCACCAGCTCAACACTTATAACTGCGCGGGGGTCCTGAGCACCAGGCTGGGTCCCGACTCGCAGGGAGCGCCACCCATTTATACTCGGCGGAGTGGCGGTGTCACTCTCCGGCTCCTGAGGGACCGGCCAGGCACCTTGTCCTTATTTGGTCGCCTTCACGCCATTGAGGAGCAGCGAGGCCATTAATGGAGTAGGGAAGGCAAAAGTCACAGCCCGGGCGAAACACTCGGGGCCCCACAGCCCATGTAAGGTAAGCCGAGGGGGTTTGTAGTCCAGCTGCTAAGGGGGATGGCCAAATAGGGAACCCTTTTGAAGGGGAGGGGGGCGAGTCTGTGTGTATGTGGGTGGGTGGGGGAGACTCATGCCAACCCACTTCTGGAGGCAAGTTAAAACACATATGCCTCCTCAATGAATGGAAATGGTTTTCTCCATCTTGGTGTGCTTAAAGAATCTCAAAGCTGTGGAAAGATCAATGAATTAAGCTCTTGCTGCCACAGTGTCTGGCATGTGTCACTGCAGGGGGTGGGGGTGTCGGCAACTAGACAGGAGAGAGAGAAGCTTTCAAAGGGCAGGGATGGATTCCTTCAGCGAGGAGCTTCCCCTCCCCCACACCAGGCCCCATTGCCTTCTGTGTGGGTTCTGAGACCACACATCATCTCCCCACCCCACACTGATTTTTGTCCCCACTGCACAACCCCACCCCATAAGGGGTTGTTAATCAATAACATTCCTTAAGCAGAAAGGAGGTTTCACCAAAATCAGTTTCTGCACTTAGGGTGATCAGCGGCCGAGAGAATGTTTTAAACTGTCTATTAGACTGTTTTCGCTGTTTTCAGAATGGTTTGGAAAAAGTTTTATTATTTATGTTTTTGCTGCCCTGCGTTCCTTTGTAAGGAAGGGTGGGGTAGAAATTGAATAAGTGCCTATAAGGAATGAATAAGTGGGTTCTGCAGCTGGATGTTTTCAGTGTTTCCATTTCTCTGAGATCGTTCAGTTCCATTCCCACTCTGCTTTCTGTCATTGTCCCCAGCCAGCCCCCAAACAGCCAACCAGGCAGTACCCCATGCAGGGCTGTCTTAAGCATATGCGGTGCCAGGGTACAAACATCTACCCGGCGCCCCCCCCCCCGTTGCCCAGGCCCAGGCGCGCAGGAGGGTGGAGCCAGCCAGCCACCTCAGCGTCTCTCTGGCTCGGTGGCCCCTGAATTCACGGCAGAAGAGTCCACCACGGCACTCCGACTGACCCTGGACTTAACTCTTGGGCCCCGGATTCTCGGCCTGGTGCCCCTGAGAGCCCGGTGCCCGGGTGCCCCACACCCCTAGCGCCTATGGGTAAGACGGCCCTGACCCCATGGCCACTGAGCAAGGTTTGTTCCCATTGGGCTGTTTTCAGGGTTCCCTCTCCCTTTGCCCCCCCCCCAAATGCTTTTATTTGTACATTTGCAAACTTTGGGGATTCTCCCAGCCCTGCTAGCTACATAAGGAATGGCCCCCACATCCTGAACATTTGAAACATATTGACCATTAACAAAATGTTAAATAAGTGCAATTGAGTGTTTTGATTTTGATTTTATATTGTAAACTGTCCTGTGATCCTTGGATGAAGGGTGGTATAGAAATTCTATGAATAAAAAAGTAAATAAAAAGTGATGAATCACAAGTGGCTAAAATGCAGGTGAGTTATTTCCATGGCCATCTGTGTTCCATTGCTATTAAATATTTTCATGTAAGTGCTACATTTCACCTCATGGTGCTGTAAATTCCAGGCATTGTGGCAATGACCCAGCCAGTGAAGGGATTTTGTGACATCATGCAGTGGCCATTAGAGCCAATGGTAAGTACATATTTGAGAGCTGACGTAGGGCCATGGCTTTTTAGTGCATGGTTCATGGGTTGAAAAGCCCCTGCTTCAAACTTTAGATCAGCCACAGATCCAGAGGCTGGCTTTGTGCAAACTAGGATGTCTCCGATCTAGGTCTGTAATAGGGGAGTAATCATCATATCACTTTACCTTGTTATAAAGTTGATGAGGATGATGATTAGGGTGGTTAATGGAGTAAAAGGCTTCAATGGCTTCTTATCTAGACCGATTTCCTATTCAGCAATCACATCCATACAGGAAACTGCATGTAGTTTGTCAAATGGGACAAATGAAGGCATGTATTGATAACATTAATTGAAAGTTTTGTCATGCCAGAGTAGAGTTCCATACAGGAAATTCTGTCTTATGTGCAGCAGCTCTTGGAGTTAGGAAGTCCATAATCTAAGCAACAAGCTCATTCATTGTAACTTCACAATGTGTACAAGGAATTCATGAGGAAGGGAGAACAGAACTGTTTCACTAGCCTGGTCCCCAATGTCATGCGCCTCTTGGTGCTGCCTCTGACCTTCATGCTCAGAGTGAAAGATCTGAAAAGTGGTGTGGACATAGGTGATTTTCCCCCCCAGACCTGTGAAAAGGTAATCAGGGTGGCATATGATGTCAGAGGTGGTGCCAGTAGCATGGCCAGAGTCCCCTCTTATCCATCTGCTTATTATGCACACAGAGAGAAGGTCTCAGCAAAATCATAATGTATTTGGACTGTGAGTCCCTTGGGGACAGAAGTGTCCACATTTGGAGAAACTGCTGTAAGCTGCTCTGAACCCAGGAGACAGATAATAAATTTTTTTAAAATGTATTGCTAGATTTCAGAAATTTACCTTGGACGTTTTCAACAGTACCATCCACATCAAATAACCTTTCATGGGGTTATTTTAGAAAGGAAGGAAGGAAAGAAGGAAGGAAGGAAGGAAGGAAGGAAGGAAGGAAGGAAGGAAGGAAGGAAGAGTGTTTTGGAATTCATAAATTTCTTTCTTTTTCATCTTTATTTCATAGCCAGCTCTTATTCAGTAACAGCAGGTGAGCAGGCTGATTACTGAGACTGTCATGAAAAAGTACATAACTAAGAGAGAAAGCAGCATATGTTTCTGACACAGAGTGCACTAGAAGTGTCTTTAAGCTTTGATAAACATGGGAAGAAAAATGCTTGCCTCCTGTAATTTGGCAAATAGGCAAGATGTGTGTGGCGGGGGCATGTTTCTGATGGATTGCATTAGCACATGTTAATTTAACCTTCTAGTTTTTGTCCCTTTTGTGCATGTTTGATTGTTACTGCATAGTAATGCACACAGGGAAGATGAAACAGCTTGAACCACAAACAAACAAACAAACCAAAAAGCGAGCTCTGGTATTAATGAAATGTGGCAGTTGCTTCCCTGCTCAGTTGTTGAAACATCTACATTCATAATTTGCTCTAGCGGTGGAATCTCAAAGATTCATCCCAACAATTTAAGGATTTTTTGTTGTTCTTTAGTTAAAAATAGAAAGACCGGAGAGGCAGTTGTTGAGTGGGCTTCGCTTGGTATGCAATGGCCCAGATTGTCAATGTGTATCCTAGAGGAACTTCATTATATGGCAGAGTACAATGTCCTTTGGGAACTCAGACTTTAAATTATCCAGACATGTGCATGTCTATGTGAGATATTTGGAAAGCAAGCATCAGGAAGGGGGAGAGGAGGACTCTGCTAGCTACTTCTAATTAAAGGTGTATGCTGCAATAAACTTGTATTTTGCTGTTTTATCAGCATTTCCAACACACACAAAAATCTTATGTACACAACACACCAGATGTGGCAAAGCGGTGTGTGCTGTCATAAAAGAAATTACAAAACTTGCAGCTTTCCCTCCATTCATGAAAATAAATGAAGATTATTTTCTCTGAAATATAATATTACTGGGAACCTTAACAGCATTGTTTTCAGGGTATTCTAACCAAATAGAGGAATTTGACCTTATAACGGATGAAACACTGGATGTGTAAATTGTCAATGAGGAATTTAGCTCAGGATGCTAATCCTCCTTTGCTTTTCTCCTCAGCCTATCCTCAGTGTTGTAGCTAATAGCAATATGCAAAATATTAGAGAAGTTGTAACAAAAACCCAAGCACACTGGCTCCCCCTCAAAACAGAATTGTTTGGATAAATGTTTTCAGTCTCTAGAAATACAGTATATAGATACCAAACTTCCTCTCACCCCAAGAGAATATAAGTAATGGAGCCTTTCCACAGCACACAAAGGCATTTCTGTTGATGTGTTATGGATGTAGATGGCGAATTCGAACTTCTAAAGCCATCACAGTGTATTGCTCAGCAGCTGACAAATCAGTGAGTTTTGGTATGTCCAAGCTTAATTTGCTTTACTGAAAGGAAAGCAGAAATTAAAACTATCCATTTACTGTATTACCTTCAAACCCTTGGAAGTATCCACTTATTGAAACATTCATTATAAAATCTCTGTTGAGTAGAATGGTAAGTTAATGTGCGTAAATTTAAAAAAAATGGCACCTGCCCCATTACAGCCTTTCCCAAAGGACCCAAATAAAACTCATTCCTATGGCCTAAGACCTACTGCTTCCTGTCATAAAGTGAGGTTACAGTGTGTTATGTACTGAGTTGAATAGGATCCAAAATGCAGCAGTCTGATTGGTCCTAGAACAATAGTATTGAGAATGCAGCAGTCTGATTGGTCCTGGAACAATAGCATTGAGAATGCAGCAGTCTGATTAGTCCTAGAACAATAGGATCCAGAATGCAGCAGTCTGATTGGTCCGCAGGAGCCACCCAATCCAGCTCCAGGTGGAAGTGAATCCACAACCCGATTGGCATACAGGAGTATCCCGGAATTAGCCAATCACGTGGGGCCCATTGTGTAAATAGTGTATATAAAGCAGACGTTTTGGGGGAACTGTATTCCTCGCTACAATGAGCTGAATAAAGAGCATGAAATCCACACTTGACTCCGAGTATATTTCACAGTGGCTGGTGAACAGGAAACAAACAAACAAACAAAAACATTACCTGAGGTAATATAATGTTGGGATCAAAAAGGCACTGGAGAGCCAGGTTTTTCAACGATGTTGTTGCATAGTTCCTCTCACACAACAGGGCTTCCCCCCCTTTCCTCTCCTCACCACCCCCAGCCCCCCCCCAAAAAAAATTTGCTCTGGAGGGTCAGGGAAAACCCAGAAAACATTTAGGGGGCATGCAAGGGGAGGAAAAGGTCCTGTCGTGCAAGCAGATCTTGTTCCCCTTGAGCATATCCCATTTAGCGCTACGTTGAATTCCACCCTTTGTTTTCAAAAATACCAGATCAGGTCTTGCCAATTCAGCACAGAAGAAGTTAACCTGATCATAAGGTGAATGATTAGAGATTGGAATGGCCTGGAACTTCTCCCAAAAGAGCTGCTAGGCATTTGTAACCAAAGTGTACAACTAATGTACAGCTTCCCTTCTTCCCATGAGTTCTGAAGTGACAGATATCTACAAAGACAGCTGTTTTATTTATGGAGCCATAGGGCCTCAGGTGCTACCAGAAGCAAATCTTCTGTTCCATGGGAAATGTGGAAAAGCTGACGGCATACATATTCAAACCAACTGCTTTGACATGTCTGTATTCAAGAGTACATGATGAGGTCATGGAGTTTTGTCTGTAAGGGACACTTTGGGGCATTTCCACTTGGATATCAGTATGAGACTGTTGTATTGTCCACATTGGATAAAACAGCCATATGTGGTGCCCAAAAGTTCTCCAGTGCCTAACAAATCCAGCCCCCTTTTCCTGACACCATCTGCATGTTGAGGCCCCATAGCTCTGCATTAGTTCAGCTAATCAACTGGCACAGATAGCATTTCTAAGAAAGCTATCTTGGGGGTTTTGACTTTCAACTTCCTACCTAGCCAACTAAATTTTGTTTCCAGGACTGCATATCTAAATTTTCCTGCCCTGTCAGTGCTAATGTGCACCATGACTGTTGACTACTGCTCAGCCTACCTTGATGGAGCATGGCATCTTGAACCTTTACATCAAGCAGGCAAGTCAGCAATGCAGTTTACTGTACATCCCCCTATCTCACATACAGTTATTTGCCACCCTGGGCTTCTTTGTGAAAAATGGTGGGGTATAAATTAAATTAATAACGAATAGATATAAATAAATTGATTCTTCTAATGATTAAACCACTCACTTCCAGAAACCCCTAAATCTCCACCTACCCACCCCCAGAAGCCTATTCTCAGCATGAGACTCACTGTCCCTTATAAGGAATTATTCCCCTCTTCTTTAGAGCGACACCCTCCTTCTATGAGACTTTCATTCTATGAGACATTAGATGAGTTGTCACCTTGGGAGCGGGGTTCCTGGAGGTGCCCTCCACAAACCTCTCTCATCTTCTCCAGATCAGCTACCTTGGCTAAGAGTTAGGAGTTCACTGCACTACTGCAAGACACCCACAACTTCTTTCTAAATAAATTTCTTGTTAGACAAACTTCAAAAAGACACAATATCTGGCTTGGATTTTTCCTACCTCTAGTTCTCATCCTTGCCACCTGGGACATTATTTCAAGAATGAGGGCAGAGTAAAGACTCACAGCATGATTCAAAAGGACCTACTCTCATGTATAAATAAGATCAAATAGGAGAAAATAGTGTATTTTAAGATGACTTGTTGTTGTGGCAGGGATGGGGAATCTGTGACACGCCAGATGTTGCTGGACTACAACACCCTTCTTCACTGACCATTGGCTACACTGGCTGGGGCTGAAGGCTGTTGAAGTCCAATAACATCTGGATGGGCCACAGATTGCCTGTGGAATCAGGGATGTCTCTCTCCCTGAAATGGTCCCCCTATAAAATACAGGAATGCACAGCATCTTCTAGATACTGGCATAACCTCTAGCCCAGTTCAGGCATTTTCCCTCACATGATTACAAGCTTCCAGGGATCTAAGAGCCTTAGTTGAGATTCCTGCATTGCAGGGGGTTGGACTACATGGGTCTCGGGGTCCCTTCCAAATCTACAATTCTATGATTGTATGAGCTTTTGTGCTTAAAGCAAACTCTCCACTGCAGATGCTATCCTTACAAGTCATGGAGAGGTGTACTGATCGTTCCTGATCTCCTCCTCATGCATTTGCATTTGTGTGAGTTGGATTGGCAAAATAGGGCTTTCCAGTCCCCAAAATTGGAAATGTCCCACCTGGATGACTTGTATAATTTAGGGACATTGACTTTTCAGGATTTGGACCAACATTTACCCTTGTCTCTAAATTACTAAAAGGGACTCAAGCCGAATAGAATTGGTTAATTGCAACACCAACAACCAGTGAACAAGTTACACTTCACAGCTGGCATGTGTGCTTGTGAAGACCTTTCAGGGTAGGGTCCTAGTTTTTACGTTATACTGGTTGGTATATCTACATGCCAAAAGCTAAAAGGATGAATTAGGTAAAAATATCATAAAGCCACTTTTATAATGAATTAAGTACTTTTTAATGTGAATGGTCAAAAGAAGAGATACAGGTGGACTATTAGTGCTAAATACATATAAAGGAAGGACGCTTGTGAAGGAATGGAATGCTAAAATGCTGTGAGATCTTTTCTTCAAATGATGGACTTGCCAGTTCTGATGTTCTGAGCACACTCTCTTCCCAAATTTACTGCTTGCAGCAAAGATTCAGTGTCATATTCAAATCCTAACAGGGTAACCATTGGCGATGCAAATCCATAAAGGGCTGCCAGAGCCACACTCAGGGGCCAAGCAAAACAAACCCACACAGCCAACCAGATGATACTCCACAGAAGACAGCAGCAGCAAGTTGTGGGTGGTGTTGGTGGGCTGGCATAATAAAGAAACAAAAAGATTTCAGTCAGAAGCATTTTAAAATACATTTCTACACTGAAATCATGTAGCATTTTTTTTTAAGTGCTCCAGCAATGAAGTTTTTCTCAGGGTCCACACAATATCCATCTCTATCAAAATGTCATACCATATTTCCTTCCCAATTAATCTGGGTTTACTATTTCCCAGGGATGGACAAATCTGTCAATCTCAGTGTCTCCTTTTTCTAATTGAGTTCAGTTCTCCACATTTCTACGTCAACTGGCAAATTATTTTTCTTCATTAAAAGTCCTCATTAATTTTTTTTCACAATTTTAGCTCAAATTCCTCCTGCTATGCATTTTTGTGTGCAATTTTTCCTGATACATGCTTTTTGCAACCAATTTCCCAAAATATAATGCATTTTTTGAATGTTACTTTCAAAAATATGTGCATTTCTATACACACTGTCCCTAATATAACATTTGTATAGACATTATTTGATTGAAGAACTGCACCTCCAAATTCAGACAACTGCAAACTTCGAAGGATAATTGTGTTTCGGTTTGCTCATTGCTTTAGGAAGTACGAATTAGGAAGCTCTGTATTAAAATGTGAACTAAATCTAATTTCTTCCCCACCCCTGCCATTTAAACATGTTTCACTAGTTGGCATGAAAATGGCAGGTTCTATTCTTGTGTTTCTCACTTCCTGGATTTTCTGCAGAAATGGTAAATATTGGATTAACTGGGAAAATAATGTAGGATGGCATTTTGATGAGGACAATGTCACATGGACACTGCACAAAGCTTGCATCTGCAAGCAGCATCAAGCCTACCAGAAACTGCCATGTGGAAATGCTCAATGTCTGCAACAGAAGCTGGTTCTACAAAAAGATATCAATCGTCCCCTGTTACTAGTGTGGAGCCAAATCATGTTGCTTTTGGCACCGTCCACACAAGACTATAATGCATTGTAAAATATGTCCTCTTATGCACACACTAAAATCCACTTTGGTATTGATCAATTAAAGCACCAATAAGCAAACTGCCCATCTCAGCTGATGATGTCTTTGCAAGAGTTTAAGTTGCAGTGGTTAGATTATTTATATAGTGGCGGATAGGTAAAAATATCATGAAACCAATTTTATATTGAAATAAGAACTTTTAATATAGATGGTTGAAAAAGAAGAGATACAGATCAGCACTCGTGATAAAATACAGGTAAAGGGAAGGGACACCTAATGCTGCGAGGTCTTTTCTTCAAGCAATAGGCCTGCCCATTCTGACATTCTGAGCACACTCTCGTCCCACATGTACTGCTTGTAGCAGAGACTCACTGATATCATCAAGTCCTATTAGGGTAATCATGGGTGATACAAATCCATAAAGGGCTGCCATAGCCACACTCAAGGGCCAAGCAAAAGCCACCAACACCACCAACCAGATGATACTCCACAGAAGGCAGCAGCAGTCGACTCTACCAGTTTGCGGCTGTGGTGTGCTGACACAATAAAGAAACAAAAAGATTTCAGTTTGAAGCATCTTAAAGTACATTTCTACTGTGATTTCACATGGGAGGGGGACAAGTTTTCCAGCCAAGAATACACAAACGTATTATCAAGCAGGTGAACTGCTTTTCCAGCAGATTCAGACGATTCAAAGCTAGGATTCCTTCTGTAGTCTGCAATAATCTGATTTAAAGCAGCAACTTCTTGATAATCACCAGTGTTTTGCCTCCATGAATTCCAACTGCCTTGTCCTTCCCTCCATGTTTTATTTTAATTATATCTCCACCCACATTTATTCCCAGGAGTTCAGGTTGGTGCATTTGATTTTTCCTTCTGTCCATATTACCCACACAAAATCCTGTGAGAATAGTTAGGCTGAGACAAAGTGGTCATCATCGCCATGTGATCTTCATAGCTGAATGGAAATGTGAAGCCCCATCCTCAGCAATCCTACTCTGATACTCTAACCACTGCATCACACAGGTATATGTGAAATCTATGGGCTAGGAAGAGGACTAGTGGCATTCACTTGACACAAGTGGTAAACTGTGTTCGGGCCCAGGTGTCTTTCCAACTCTTACAATGCTTCCTGGGCTGCCTCAGGTAAAGTTCACTTCTGCATTGCCAAGGCAACCAGAGACTGTGCTCAGCTGTCGCAGTAGCTCCTTCCCATCTCTGTTTCTTGGTGGCTCCGACTTCTTCCTGATCAGGGCACCTGTCCTATTTGGCAACTCAAGGGTCGAGAAAAAGTTTAAAGAGCCTCTGTAAGGCCATGCCCTGGACACATTATCTAGGAATGCCACCAAGCTGAATGTAGCTCTGGGTTGCAGAATGTCTGCTTATAAGGGTCAGTTCTGGCAGAGACTCTGACAAGCTTCAGAGTTTGGCTGAGGATAATAAAGGGGCTGTGCAGAGGATTGCCTCCATAAAAAAAGATGGGCCTAGATTGTTCCTTTTCAATTTTAAGGAGGGCATAATCCAGCAACATCAGGGAAGACCCCACATTCAAATAATGATGTTCACTTGTCTACTGCTGCTTGAAGTGAGCAGGGTCCTACCATGTGGGAAGGATAAGGTCTGGAGAGGAGTCTGGGCTAAGGGTGCAATATCATTACTAAGGTGTGGGGGGGGGGGGCGCGGATAAATGCTAAATTGATTATAATGCTTGAAGATGTTTCTAGAAACTGATTTCCCTCTACGTCCTCATTGTCTGGATTTGCTGGAGTGTTAAGAAGCAGTGCAGGCAACATTCTGAACAGTGAATTGTTGTCCTAGAGAAAGTACATTTGTGCAGTTAAACTAGCCCTTGTCTTTTGAGAGAGAGAAATGTGTGCTTCCCCAGGTGACATTTAAACAGAAAAAGAGTACATCTTACGCAAGTGGGCAAGACTGTGAGTATGCTGTATATAAGTTCAAGGTCTCTGCTTCTTTCCCTTGATATGGTTCTTTGGACAAGACAATCCTTCAGAAAGGACTGGAAAGTAGGGCAGAAGGCCACTCTACAGAGTTCCTTGTGCACAGACAGAAAGGCAGGACAAAGTGCCATAATAATAAGGGTCACTCATCAAAAAGTCCATAAGAGCCAGTGCTGCTATAGCCTGCCATCATTCTGCTAGGGGGGCAAGAATGGGTCAACCACCTATTTTGTTTTGTTTTTGCAGTGGGAAAATGCTTGTGTTCATATTTGTTCATTATAACAAAACAAAATAAAAGCCTAAGTGTTTTAAATATATATATTAATGTTTTCATTACAGCTACACAATATTTTCTTTTTAAAAAACACTTAATAAAAAAGATATTTACTTGTGGAATATATAACAAAGCCAAGTTTTCCAAGCAGATACACCTTTTGCCATCATCCTTGACAAAACAGTGACAGGATATTTATTTATTTAGGACCAGCCAAAAGTTACAAAATAGTCAGCAAGGGTTGTTGAACTCTTCTTCAAACTAGGTTTTCTTTCTTTTTTTTAATTAGCAAAAAGAGTGTGTTGTTTTTTTGGAGATGGTTTACTTTCAGATATGTGGAAGATATAATTTTAGAACTTTTAAATATAAACTTTTCTTTGCTGTGGGTGATGAGATTCTATGTATTGGATGGAATACAATCCAATTGTGTACTGAGCCCTCCAAAATGATGCTTGGATCATGGCAGTGAGGGGATTGAAAAGGAGAGTGGGGGAGGCAGAAGTGACCCTGAGTCTCAGTCCGAATCTCTCTCTGTGGGACAACTATGGCTAGTTGCCCACCTACAGCAGCATCCTCTTCTCACAGTGTCCAACCAGATGACTATGGGAAACCTGCAAGAAAGACTTGAGCATAGCAGCACTCTTCTGAGATCTTTCCCATGAATGGAATACAAATGTACAAGGGTAAATACCTGTACCCAACAAGAAATGCTGCTATTATGAGCAAGCTGTTCTGTGCAGGATTTATTTATTAATTAAAGCCATTTCCCTGAATTTTATCAATATTAAGCCAAAATAACCTTCTCTATCATCGAACAAAGAAAGGCACACAAAATACTGGAATATACCAAATAGTTTTAACTACTATTTTATCATCTTGACCATTCTTCAAGTTATGTTCCTTTTACATCTTGGACACCATGCTCAGCATACACACACATCATTATGCATTTAGAAGATTTTTGCTGCTACTCTTTTCGTAGCACATTTTCATAGAATCATAGAATTGTAGAGTTGGGAGAGGGGACTGCGAGGGGTCATCTAGTCCAACCCTTTGCGTCGCAGGAATCTTTTGCCCAACATGAGGCTCGAACCCACAATCCTGAGATAAAGAGTCTCATGCTCTATCGACTAATTGAACACGGTGAGACTCGTTTCTTAGTAAACATGAACAGCTTTATATAGGCTACTCATTATTTCCCCCTTTGCTTAAACATATAGTTCAGAAATGGGATCCAGGTAATGAGAGTCACAGCCCAATTCTATGCATGCTGAAGGTAATCAAGAATGTAAGAAAAACCTCACAGTGACGTATCAGATGTGTGTGGCAAACCCACACATAGGACTCAAGTACAAGAACACTCCCCATCTGCAGTTTCCAGCAACTGGTATTCAGAAGGCTGTTGCCAACTGTGGAGGCAGAGCACAGCCATCATGACTAGTAGGCATTGCTAGCATTACCCTCCATGTATTGGTCTACTCAGTTCACTGACGCTTTCTCCCAGCTCATAGCATTGCAGATTTTGATCTACAGTTTATATCACAGGTTCTGCCATTTCCTCTAGTAATCCAGGTAACATGTAACATGTAACTTGTCTAGAAGTACTAAGATAAGAACTTTATATTCTATATACCTTGCAAATTATGCAGTCTCAAAATGTTTTGAACCCCCATGGAAGTCAGCTAAAAATGAGAATCACATTTTCCTCTCCAGGTGCTTAGGTTTCCATCAGTGCAATCTGATATATGTCTACTCAGAAATAAACCTCACTGAATTCAATGGGACTCACCCCAGGTACATATGGATAGAACTGCAGTTTAAGGCACATTTGCCATATATAGCTCTCTTTGCCAGGAGGTGTTAGTAGAGCTTACTTCTGAATAAACACGCATAAATCGGCACTGTAAATCCTGAAGACATGGCATTCTGATTTGTCTTTAAATTGCTTTGAATATGGTACTTACCTTCTTGCCTGAAATATATCATTAGATTAGCATTTAGCATGTCGTTCTGTACGTGAAATGGAATGAATGAAATGTGGAGATTCTGTACCAAAACTAAGAGCCTATACCTTGGAGCAGGAGGAGGTTCATCCTTAGGCAGGAGTGATTCAGCAGCACCTGATTTTGGCCCAGTAACGTCCTCATATGGGTCTCCTTCCTCATCTCCTCCTTCATCATCATCATAAGCAGACATTGCTTACCAACAACGCTCCTTTCAAATATGCTATTAGTGACACCAAATTAAAAGCAGCATTAGTTCCAGATGAAAATAAGGTGTCAAATCTTTAAAAACATACTATTGCTAACTGTCAGAACATTCCTGCAAATGAAATTTGATTGTGAAAGGGCTCGTGTAGTTGTGGTCTATACAAACACATCAACCATGTTATCTGCATCCTTTCTATCCCCTTTCCCTGCTTAGCATTGCTTCATGATAAATAGACGCTATCCTTCTTGACCAAGCAACCCACACTATTTCTTCAGAATTTTGGGGGGTGGTTTTTTTAGTCAATGTGATTTATGGAGTGGAAAGAATTGACACTGCATAGTTTGATAGCCAATGAATTCTTGTAACTGACATTATATCTGGGCTATTGCTTTTGGTGATGGTTTGGAAATGACTGCTTACCCTGCTCAGGGGTGGGCGGTGGTGGCTGGTTGCGCCCCCCCCCCCCCGCTGTCCCCAAGGGGTAAAAGCCAGCCAGACCTCCCACAGTCAGCAGCTTGGGCTGGCAAGATACCTGCCCACCCTGAAATTTTGAACTGCTTAATCATGGGGTGGAGCCTGGCTGGCAGATCGGAGTCAGGAGGTCTTCACTCTGGTCCGCTGCCTCGGAATAAAAGCTGGCTGCGCCTGGGTCACTCCAGTTCAGGACCATGATGGTCACATGAATGATGCCACATCAAGTCTGACCCTAGGTAAGGGGGAAGCCATCCTTCTGCAGGAGCAAGGCACTTGGAAAACTCCCAGATTATATTCCTAAACAATCTTTCTGGGCTGTCTTGCCAAGATGGGACTCAAGAGGCATGGAGTTAACTTTGCTTGGATCCTTTTTGAAGGGTCGGGGGACTTGACCTTTGGGATGACTTAGGGTTCTATTTTGTCCCCTGACATCTTTTTGACCAGATTTCTTTTGACATCCCTGTGAAACTGCTGTAAGAAGACATCTGGAGCCTTGGGTTAAAATGTCAACTATGTGGATGACACATAACTCTACCTTTCATTTACATCTACCAAATCCAGGGGACTGAAACTTCTGAATGGAGGCATTTGGGATGAATCATGAGGGCAAAGAAGTTGAAACCTGAGCCAGGTTTGATGGAGGTATTGGGTTGTCAAGCCAATTTAGGCAGTGGTTTGCAATTGGTTTTAAATGTTTCATTCCCTATGAAAACCCAAGTCTAGTAATTTTGGGGGGGTTCCCTGCCCCCACCCCCAGCCTTTTTCATTTTTTCATTTAGGTCCTTCTGGGGGGAAAGGACACACACACAAAATGGCAGTTGTTGTTATAGGGCTTCACATCTCTCTATGTTACCTCTCTGCCTTCCAAATGTTGAAATAAAATGTTGGGACTATCATGTTCCTTCAAGCTGGTCTTTACAGTTTACCAAGTTACTAAATCTCACAAGGTCACTGCTGGAAACAGGGTTACTATCTCTATTATGAAGGGCACAACAGACTTGCAAACCACTTTGCCACTATTTGTTCTTATTCTTTACTTGCCCATTTAACTCAAAGTACATTTCTCACCATAGTGATCAGTAAATAAATGGCTTACCTCGTATATATATAAATATCCCACAATTCTCTTTTAAAATGGCTCATTTAGTTTTCAGGTGTTCACTGTGATCTGAAGACATCAGCAGGCTTCAGAAGAGAAGGACTTTACACAAAAAAATCCACGCATCCCCTCATAGAATGCTTACAGGCTGCTCAAAGCATCATTGTTTCTAAGTAACCAGTATGATGTCACACTTAGGGAAATCTAAAAGACTAGAGTACCACTCCGCTTCTCCTGTTCAGCCTTACTAGGGCACCTGCTCATGACAGATCAGAATAGGTAATTATGTAAAATGGGGACTAAAACCAGAGAGTAATGTGTGTAACTGAGGTGTGGTGTGTATGTTGTGCATTAATTATGTTACCTAAACATCTTTCTGCTGCCAAATATTTGGAGGGGATTAAGGTAGGGGCAGGCCTTACAACCCCTCTCCTTCCCCAACCACCCCCAATTTTAGCCAAATCAACACAGTAGCTGAGGGAAGCTGGTACAAAAAGAAAAGATGCCTGGAGGCCTCTGTCTTCTCTATAATCTAAGCACAGTCTTGAGAGTTATTTTATTCACATGAACACTTGATGTTGTTGGACTCAACTCTCATCAGCCCCTGATAGCACAACCAATGACTGGGGATAATTGGAGTTGTAGTCCAACACCTGGAGGGCCAAAGGTTTCCTATCTGTGTCTTACTCTGCAATGTCATTGACTTTTTAGAGTGGGCTGTGTCTCTTTTCCAGGGGCGCTTGGACAAACCTCCAGTCATGGGTGACTTGGGGCCAGTCCCCAACTCCTACTCCGAGTTGCTGTGTAGTGGAAATTTCAGTATGTCATTTGACTTCTGTAAATTAGATTAACACAGCCCATTACTGACATTAAGACTTCATGCTCTCTTAAGCTGTCCTGAAATTCTGTTCCCTAATGGTTCCTTTAAAATGATATACTTTCACATTTATTTATTTATTTAATAAGGTTTTTTTCAAGTTGCATTTGTCATTTCAAATAATCTTTTTTTCCACCTAAAGCTTATTGATGAATATCAGACCTAAAGCTTATTGATGAATTTTCCACCTAAAGCTTATTGATGAATATCAGACCAATTAAAATGAGAATGTGCTTTTATTTCCAAAGGAATGTGAATTGCACCCACAGTAAATGTTTTTTCTAATACTTAGAGATCACAACCATTGTCCAAAAGAAGGAAATATACTGCTACATGCAATCTATTATCTGTCTAACCTTTCGATGTTCCTTTTTGTGTACAATCATAAGAGGGTTAACATTGCTGGAATGGTTGCACTATGCCTTCCTCTTGCAACTTCAGCCTTATCTACACTATACTTTAAAAATAGTAGTATATTACTTTCAACAGTCGTGGCTCCCCACAGAGAATCCTGGGAACTATAGTTTGTTAATGGTGTTGAGATTTAGGAAGAGGACCTTATTTCCTTCACTCAGTTATAATTCCCATAGTGGTTTATCAGTCAATCCCTCTTCCCAGGAAACTCTGGGAACTGTAGCTCAGTGAGAGGAATAGGAGTGTCCTAACAACTCTCAACACCATTAACTAGTTCCCAAGAATCTTTGTAGGGAAGTCATGAGTTTAAAGTGGTATGATAGTGCTTTAATTGTGCTTTTCAGTGACAGGACAGAGAAAGGAGAAAAGCTGTTAAGTATTTAAATATTTATAAACTGCACTTTCATATAAAGTATAAAGGTAGTATATACAGTTCCCATGTGTTAGCACTGCAAAAAGCATTAGCATGGAGGTAAAATTAATGACATTGTTTTGAGAACAGGTGCATTAATATTGGAATGTACATGCAGACTGAAGTGATGCCTGATGGGAGGTAAAATGTAATAGAACTACCTCTATGGTAAGCATGTTGTACTATCAGGATAAATAACCTGGAACACTACTGTTGGATAAGCAAGCTTTGATAGGGTCCAATAATATAGTTTATCAGCTTACATGTGATACCCTTTCCTAGACAATCAGAAGCTTGCAGAAGTTAACTATGCTTTACAATTTCAAATTATAATGTGTTTTGTCATGTGGGGCTCTCCTTGAAGATAGTCTGGAGGCTGTAGTTCAAAACCTGCAGCAATGTCCAAAAAGCCCTAGCCTGGCTTTTGGCAAGCACAGGCAAATGAAAACACACTGCTGCTCAACTGTGCTAGCTACTCATACATTTTCAGACAATATTCAAAGTGATGTTGAGAACTTTAAATCCCACTGTCGCCTGGAGACTACATCAAATATCACCTCTCCCCATATTGGCCCATCTATCTGCTGAGGTCAACTTCAAAAATTCTGCTTCAGGTTCCCTTAGTTTGGTTATTAGCTTGGAGTATTAGAACTTCTGCAACAAGAAGCAGAGCTTTCTCTGTATTGCATTAATATTATATTAAAGAACAATTCCTGCACATTGTTTATGTAAGTTTATCTCCAGCTTTAGAAATTTGCATAAGCCCCACATTTTTGTGAGGGCGTATGGATTGGAGAATCTTGTGGAGGTTTGGTTGTTATATTGTTTCAGGTTCTTCTTTTTGTTGTGCTGTTCTGGTGATAGGGAAACCTCCAGCTGGTGCCTGCCACGCCCCAGCCAGCATCATCAATGATCAGGGAAAATGGGAGCTGGAGTCCAGTGAAACCTGGACAGCCACAGATTCCTCATCACTGGTCCCCCTCCCCTTTGTGATTATAGTTTTTATATAAAAATTTATATAATTGCTTTTAAACTATGTTGGGTGCTACCTTGAGCATTGCAATTTTGCTGTATGGAAATAATATAAATAAGATAGAATACGTTATGAAATGTCCCAATTCCTACTTTAGCAGGAGCATAAGCTAGAATAACCATTGTTTGTTCTAAGAGGTCAACAGACTGGGTGACAAATAAGGAAGAAACTCTCCTTGCTAAGGCAAGGGAAACAGAAAATATAAGAGACAATTTGATAACATTAACCATGATCTGACATAAATAATAGCTTCTGAGCTGATCATCTTGTGTATACATGTGTTTCTCCTAGATAAACAGAATGTAGACTTTTCATATTATTTAGTAAATAAAGGTTTATCAGCAACAACAGTAATATGAATTTAAAATGCAGTGTGCACAAACAGAAAGTTCAGGTAGCTTTATTATGTATTATGGTGTTAACATACCTAAATAATTACATTATAGAGAACTGAAACAAAAACAATGGCTTCTAAAGCATATTCACAACCAAGTATAATAAACAACAATTAATACAGATTGATTTATACATTAGTAACTGTATACAGAGATGCAAAATTCACTTTAGTGAGAGACTCAGTTTTAAACCATAGATAATTTATTGCACAAAGCAAAAAACACAAAACCAGAGAAATACAAATCTCATAACTCTCTCTCTTTCTGATTAGATATTTACAAGCTGTTTGCATCCAAGTTTCTGAACATTCACAGTTTGAGAATCTGAGGTTCTGATTCAGATCTCTCCAGTTGCAGTGCATTAAAGACAAATGCAACATACATAGGAATTGCAGTTTCAAATACAATTTGGGAACTTTACCGATGAAAATCAAATATTTGTATAAAACCTCATTGCCACTGGACAACAATACATGCTGGTTAATTATGGTAGTCTCGTTGTTAACAGAGAGGTTTTCCACTGCGTACATTAGTAGCACACACTTTCCCCACATTTACCCCCTTCAACAAAACTTCACCAATGTCATCTAGACCTATCAAAGTAGTTAAAGGAACTATAAATCCATACAGTCCTCCTAAGAATACGCTTATGGGCCATCCAATAAAGTACAGTATGAGGAACCAAATTATTCCCCAGATGATACAGAGACAATCCATCTTCGCCCTAGTAATACAATTAGTTGAGTTAATTCATAAAGTTTTGATACAAAGGCATTTTATTTACTAGACTGTCAGATTACAGATTAAATTTCTTTAATATTTCAGCATCCCTACAAAAATACATGGAACTATAAAGGAATGTGTTACAAATAAAATCCAATTATCAAAACATGAAAAGTGAATGTGTAAATATATAGTTTTTGTATATGGACAGAATGGAAATTGGCATGTAGACAGTCATCTACTTTAATAAAGCTAGGTTATTATAAAATAGGGATTTTTTTTTTTGGTATACACTCACATTAGGAGGGCATACATCACCAATAGACAATAGTACCTAAAACCACTTTTATACTGTTTATTAGCTGGTTAAAGGAGAACAAAGACTGCTCCTCATATTTATTTTTACTTTTCTTTCAAAATACAAGATTGCATTTGAATAATACTAGGCATAATACAACTTGTCTAAGAAATGATATAAAAGCTCTTTCCAAGGGATGAAAATAAAAGCATTTCACTCCACAGCTCAACACAACTTGCCTCCTATAAGTTTCAAATGCAGTGTGGGTGGGCTTCCTGTTTAAAATGGGCTTCTATAGATAGTTGTGATATTATTCCATTGGTTATGCCTTTGGGGTCTGGTATCATGCAGGGTTGCCATACATCTAGGAAATCCCAAACATGTACTCTTTTTGGGGGGCTATATGCCCATCTGGGGGGATTTTTACAATTTAAAGCAAATGCCCTTGTTTGGGGGGGGTTAATTTTTTTGTGTGCGTGCTGGCAGCTCAGGTTGAGGCTCAGGCTTGGGTGTGGGCAACCTAGGCTCTGTCTCTGTCTTGGGCTCTGGCGCAGGCAACCCAGGCTCCGGCTCTGTTTTGGGTGGCTCTGGCTCTGGCACAGATTGCTCAGGCTCGGCAGATGGCTGGGGGATGAGTGGGCAATCGCTGTCCGGATTTTTACCTCTGGAAATATGGCAACCCTGGTATCATGATACTTCAGTATTGTGGTGCATAAATTTATATTTTCTTAGTACATTTGTGATTATACATAAGACCACATTTAGAAATGATTACTGCATAAGAAGGCCCATAATTATGAAAGCATTTCAAAAGCAAGCATATATAACTATACCTTTTCTTAGAGTTACTTTTTTAGGAGTCAATTTAACAAAATCTTCTTGATGGCAGTTCAGATATCTAACAACAGAATCCAAAAAGTGTTACTTCAGTCCAGGAACAAAATTAACTTTTGCAGCTATGAAACATTATATCCAATGTTTGGCTATCTTTGAATCAGGCCTGGAAGTTAATTGACAATCCGCACTGTTTTTTCATCAGGGCAACCAAGGCTTATTTTGCACCACATGCAGGCCTGAACCCAAATTGAAATACGTTAAAATAACCTGTTTCATCCAAGAGCACTTGTAATTGCTGCACTGAAACCTTCTCAATCACCTTCCTTAAAAGGGGATATTTGCATGGCCAGGCGAAGTCCCCCCGTACCCCGGGGCAGCCCCTGAGGGAAATAAAGACTCATGACAACGTTCTATGGGATTAAATTGGCCACAACTTTATTAATATTTCAGATGTAGGAAGACCTTGGCTCAGGCACTGGGCGTTTATCCTTCCCAGCCGAGGTTCTGGGTACCTTCAGGGTTATCCAGCATGATTGGGAAGTGGGCTAGTCTGGAGAACATATGTTCAAGCAGATAGCCCACCCCCCTATGTTCGCCGCTGCTGGAAGGGGAGGGCAGTGACGACCCTGGGCATTTGGTCAATGCCTCCCCCTGAGACCCCTTTAACGGGAACCCTGTTATCGCTGCCACAATGGGGGCGGGGGTCACCGCCACACGCCCCCCAACCCTGTAAATGACTAAAGGATTCCGCCCAAGGCCTGCAACCGCCAAAGTTGTGACGAATTGCTACGGGAAAGGCGAAACCTGCCAATGCAGGGAAATTCCTTTCCGGCCCTTCAACAGCGACCTTGTCATAGCAGCACCTGCATGGCTATGTGGCTGTGGAAAAAGGGGTGGTTAAACCTGCAAAGTAAGCATCAATTGAGGGAGTGGAGGGTGGGGAAGCTCTGAATCCAACGGCCGCTTCCCAGGTATGACTCAAGTTCTATTGTGTGTACTGCATAATCCCTCCCTCTACCTGGCCAATCCCCCTGGCAACACCTCCCCAGCCAGGATTGGGCGGCTGCTAGTGTAGGTGGAGTCCACAGGTATCCCAACCTGGGATGGTGAAGGCAGACCAACTGCTAGGAGCTGCCACCGTGATCCAACGGGCCTCCTCGCAACCTCGCAACATGCGCACCTCGTTTGATGTGGGGAACGCTCATTGTGACTTTGTGGTAGTTGTCACAAACTGATAGGTCCAGGTGTGCTTGTATTTTCAGGCGTGGCTGGATCACTGCCACTTTCAAGGTGGCCAGGACCACACCTTACTGCAAGGATGTGTTGACCACACCCTAGATCCATCTGGTCATACCTCCTTGGCAAACTTTAATAAGAGAGTCAAGGGTTGAGGAAACAAGTGGTTGGCCACACTGCTGCAAGCACCTCATCCATATTATCATCAAGCCAAATCTATGGAAACAGATTCCATGGTGTTACAGCAGATGTTGCACTGTACACCTCATTTGAGACTTCAGTGGATGTGGATGTGGTGTCAAGATTATTAATTAACTTGAAGATTCCAATCTGGATGAAATGGCCAGGTTTAGAAACAATTATTTTAAAGAATAATGTACATGAATGAAATCTTTAGGCAGCTTTATCATCATGAACTTAAGCCAGAAATCCAAGGATATATTCATAAGAATGTATTTACTTCAATGAAAGATACATTCTGGAAAGTCTGAATAAGTTAACCTGGTTGTCTCCTATGGAGATATGAAAGGTCTGAGTGGGGGAAAATAGAGGCCAGAAGGTACTCTGTATGTATGTATGTATGTATGTATGTATGTATGTATGTGTGTGTATATATATATATATATACACACACACACACACACACACACACACACAGAGAGAGAGAGAGAGAGAGAGAGAGACTGATTTCTATGAAATACACTAATAGATAAGATCAAGCATATTTGTAAAAAAAATATTTGTTGCAAGAAGGCATAAACTGTAGTGGGCAATTAGTAACTTTTTATTATCTAAAGGTCTGTGTTCTTCCTAACGAATCCCACTACGAACTAACCTCTTTGCTCTGAGAATATATGATTCAGCACAGATGACGCTGTCTCAAAAAAGAAAAAATTACTACCACTGCTGGTGATGATTGCCAATATGTACTTAGTAAGGAAAATGTGATTTGGTTATTAAAATAGGAAAAAAGATAACCAGCAGATAAATTTAAATGGTCCAGTAATAAAATAAAGTATCCTGCTTAGCTGTTAAGTGCAAGGGGAAAAAAACACCTGAAACTTACCTTTACGTTGTATGGAATTGTTGATTATAATGGCTGTTGAAGATCGGCCTTATTTTTCCAAGCAATTACTAAAATAGAAGTAAACAAGCAAGCTAAGGCAACACCCACAAGCAAAATACTAAGTATCTTACAAATATGTTTGTTTCTCCTCATGCAAGTCAGCTGATTTGACCAGTAAGGCTGTGCTAAGCAAAATGAGGTCATATACTGTGGCAACAGAAAGAAATATAAGATTCATTAGTTTTCAAGCATTTCTAGTTGTAAGAAATGTTATGGGAATGTCTGGGAAAATGCTGGCAACTATGTAAGAATTAGGTACACACACACACAAGCATTGTTCTTAGTTATTTGAGTTTGTCTCCCTTATTCATATAAAAATACACATCTCTTTTCTCCATTCTTAGCACATTTGGGTCGTTAGCTTGCTCTTATTTCTCAGTGACACCCCATATCCATCTCATTCTCCCTTGCCGTCATTTTCATGCTCTAGAAGTTAGTAGCTGCAGCTGAATTGAACGCATGACAAATCCCGAATTCAGTCCCATCATACTCACAAGAAGCAAAAGCGAAGGAAGAAAAGGAATACTTCCCTCCCCATCTCTGTTTAAAGGCTTAATTCCCCGATACGTGCACTATTTGTGTGGGTGTTACAGAAGCAGGGCCCGTTATTTCTCTCATGAAGGAGCCTCTGTACGCTGAGGTAACGAGATGTTCCAGAGGAAAACAAAGTACTACTGGACTCCTGTGCTCAACAATGTAAAGAGCAAGTACTGTACACTGAATAATAAAGAGTCTGTGCCATCCTGGTTAATTGCTTATATTTATGTTTATATCGTATTTTTGCAAACAGCTCTCTTCCCTGAGTCAATTATTTTGTGTCGCCTTCTCCCTTCTCTTCAAATCCCGTTACCTCAAAAACAGGCCTTCATTTAATTCTCCTCTTGCCCGGCAACCGAGGAGTCTCTCACAAAGCATACCTGTCAAGGCATCCTCCACCTAACCTGTCCAAAGCTTGTGTTAAAGTCAAGTGCTTTTGTAATGAGCCCATGTGTAACACAGGCACACAGCTTTTGCTTTATTTGTTTATAATTATTATTTACCTCATGTAAACACACAAAGAAGCTGATTCTGTAGAGAATTCCTGCCCTCAAAGAGAACACGTGGCAGGCTGTGTACAGGCTACAGCTATGAAGGACGTTCCTTCCCTCAAAGGATTCTGGGCCCTGTCATTTACCCCTCACAGAGCCACAACGGTGCCATTTCTCTTGGATCTGCCAATTCAAAAGTTTGTGGCTATAAATACGAAGGGCTGCAGGGACAATGGAGATTGGGTGGCCTATCCTCCACAGTAAAACTTATTAAGCCGGTGCAGGAGGACATTAGTATGTATTTGTAACAGGCTCAAAGCGTTGCTAAATCAAACACAGGCCGTCATTTAGAGTCAATACAGAGGCTGCTGCCATTGCCCTGAAGAAACAAGGGGCCTCCCCTCAGACTAGACTGAAGCAGGCCACGGGCCCTGCCTCGCTCACTTACCTTAGAAAGGTCTTAGGTCTCAGCTAAACATCTTTGTTTTGGAAATATTCCTAACCATTTGGCTGATCCTGGATACAAGGCTAGAATTTTAACCAAGAATTGAGTTAGGTTTTTAATTCTCTCTTCCTCTCTGCAATCTCCTCGTAGTTTTGGTTCAGGCCAAAGGGTGCAATTTTAAGAACTTCTCTCCCTCCCCCCTCAGTTTTGCTCAGTTTTTTTTCAGGGGAAATGGTTGCAAAAAATAGAGATTTGTAATTACACACACACACGCACACACGCACACACACACACACAATGGCAGAGCATATATAATACCTCTCCAAAAATGAAAGGGAAATGAAATTTAGGCTCACAAACATATGCAGGAACAGGCCACATCATTTATACCAATTGTGTACAAATCAGGTCCTCAGTGATTTGATTCAGACTCGAAACAAAATAGGAAATTCTTTCCAGTAGCACCTTAGAGACCAACTGAGTTTGTTCTTGGTATGAGCTTTCGTGTGCATGCACACTTCTTCAGATACTTGATTCAGACTGCAATCCTTTGCACACTTGAGTAAGAACTGCTGATGATAGGATATACTTATGAGAAATTGTGCATAGGATTGCACTGTTGGGCTATGGTGCTAATAATCAGGATTGGGGTGTTATAGATTATGAAACAGTATGAATTCCTTGTTTCGTTGTTTTTTTAACCCACTTCATTCTCTGATTCCTAGTGTTTCTATGCTGGTGGTGCTGCAAATGATGATGATAATAGTATCAAAGAACAGAGAGGGGGAAATAATGTGATAGCTAAAATAATACTTCTATTGCAAGAGAAGAGAGAGAACACAGCCTCCTAAAACATTTTTTTCTGTTTGAAAAATTGCTGTTTAACATTCACTTTCCCCCCTCTTTGAACAGCCTTCAGCAGCTGAAAGTTAAAAACTGCTTTACTCTATGCTTATTTGCAGTATCTTTCCAGGAAGTTGTTAAACTGCCAGAGGTCACCTACACTGGGAAGAAAGTCAAGAGAGAGCGCAACCATACTGACAACAGATTTGTCAGCAGTCAGGGCAAGCTCAAACTTGCAGTTTCACTATCCTATTACAGAATAGCATAAGAAGGTTGCAGAACTGCACATTTCAGTCAGAAAATGCACTCATGCCTTGTCAGTAACATTCCAGTTTAGTGTTTTAAACCTGCTCTCATTCTACCACAGAGAAGCTGGAAAGAAAAGGTACTGTAGAATGATATTCTAGTGCTCTCTCTTTAAAGATCCTAGAACGCAGCTTGTGTTTGTCAGCATGGCTGAGTTCCAGGAAGATTTTGCTGCAATGTCATTGACAAAGTCTTGACTCCAGAAGTTCTTTATAAAGGCATGCAAGTGAAAGGTGTGGAAATATTTTCCAAAGCACTCCTAAAAAGGATTGTGGTATGAATAGAGAATAGAATAGAATGTTTCTGAAAGGCAATTTGCACCCTCACATCTGGCAGTGTGTTCATATATCCTCAATTTGTGCCTCAGTAGGGACCCCAAATTAAGAATCCATTTCTGCTAATTACCGGTAACTCTTTTACCACACATGAGATGCTTCCACCAAATTCCATCTCAGGAATTTACAGACTCAGGTCCGTCACTCATTACATATCCTATGTCAGGTTCATATTGGGAATGGCAAAGACCAAGACTTTGAACATATGAAGTGCCTGACTCTGTTTCGCTCTTGGATGAAATAATGTCTCCGAAATACTAAACTGGGAGGGTGAGTTTGTGTAAAGTAGCTCCAGAACATAAACAGAGTTCAAAGCAAAATACAATTGATAAGAAAATTTCCCCAGATTATCACACACTCTAGAATTCCCAGGTGCTCCTTATTCTAGTGAGCACATCACAATCCATTTGAATATCAAAGGGGTTCTAAATTCTAAATTTCATAGTACTTTAACTGTAATATGTTGACATGGCAATGATAGTGTCCTGTTTTAAATGTGGGTGGCTTGTCTACATCTTCTGTGCTTCTTGTGGAGGCAAATACTATCTGTCGCCCCATACCATCTGAATTAGGAGGAAGAAGAGGTGCTAGACTTGTGCCTGGGGGTAGAAATGGACTGGCTGTGTGTTTCAACTTCCTAAGTCTGCTATGTGATGAGGCAGCCTGTTCTGGATGGGACTGCACTTAACTGGAAAGACCCCATGTGGCCTTAGTAGAGTGCCTACTTTTCAGCTATGACTGGTTCACCACTGTGTTGCCTCCTGTTCAGAGCTGTCTTGGACACTTACCCCATGCTTTGTTAACCTCTGGATTAGACTATTTAGAGGTGCAGAATATGGAAGCCAGGATAATGTCTGATATTGAGGGAGGATCCCAAGGGCCACAAAAATTGATAGTACAGTCGTACCTCCGTTTACATAACCCTTTGGTTACGTAAACTTCGGGATGCAAACGTGGCAAACCCAGAAATATTTTACCGGGTTTTGTTGCACGCGCGTGTGCAGAAGCGGTCCTCAGTTTGCAGAAGCCTTGGGATCTGACCGGACTTCCAGAATGGATCCCGTCCACAACCGGAGGTACCACTGTACAGGGCTGTCTCATCCATAGGGGCTGGTGGCGTGGCGCACCAGGGCGCCGGGCCCCCCAGGGGCGCCCCCGCGAGCCCGCCGGCATACCGGGCTCCCCCTTCCCAACCCGCCCCCACGGGCGGGCGGGCACTTGCGTGCCGGCGGGTGGGTGGGCTGCAAGCCGGCCGCCCTCGCCTCCCGGAGCCCCAGCTGGAGCGCTGGAGCGGCGCGGGGCTTTGCGCGCCCTTCCAGCACTCCAGCTGGGGCTCCGGGAGGCGAGGGCAGCCGGCTTGCAGCCCCCCCCCCGCCCCTCATCCCCTGCCCGCCGGCGCGTGAGCGCCCGCTCCAACGCCACGACCCTCATCCCCCGCTCGCCCACCCCCCCGAGGGGCAGCCAGCGTGGGAGGGAGGCGGGCGGAGAGGCGGCAGGCCGGGGGTGCCGAGGGATCACCGCGCCACGGCGGCCGATCCCTCTAAGACGGCCCTGCCACTGTACAGTATATCGCGTTAAGAAAATGCTATATCGCTTTAAGAAAAGTTATGAAACTGTTAAGAATGCTAAAGCTTTGAAACTGCTGAGAATGCTAAAGGCCTTTCCCACAGGAAGAGAAGAAGCTAACATTTTTATCACAGAACACAGGCAGCTAAACACACAGGTTTACAAAGCACAATAGCTCTGTGTATCACAATGTATTCCTGTATGAAGGCCATAACAGACACGGTGGGAATCAAAGACTAGTCAGCAGAAACAGCCAATGCTTATTGCACAAGCGTACTAACCTGAAATGCATCCAACGATTAGGATGGGGTAATGTGGGGATAGCCGGGCGTACCGGGCACCAGCTATGGGGCAACCTGCGGATGGGACGGCCGGTAATTCTGGAGCCCGCTCCCACCGCGCCGTGAAGAAATGGATCCGCAATCTGACGGTTGAGTCTGTGAGTCCGTGATGATTCTGCCTCGTAGATGTCTGCAAGCGTCTGTCTGACCCAAAAAGGTTCCGAAGAGGAAAATAAAGCTAAAAGGTGGCCAAAACTAAACAACCAAATATAAGACTTTAAAATAAAAGTGAAAATAAAACAACGGAGACTGCAGTCTGGTGAAGAAGCCTACCGCTGCCCTGCGTGGTTGGTTTCGCTTTCTGTTTGCAACTGGGCTTGTCACGCAACGATGTTCTCGCGCTTACTCCTCGGCTTTCTCCACACCACAAACAGGGAGCGGCAGCTATTTATTAAGGGAGTAACCAACGTCATAATCAATACAACAACCAATTACAATTCTGTTGCTGCCCTAAATTGGGTGGGAAGAAGATTAACTGACCGTTGCTTAATTCAAAGTTGGAGCCACTTTTTCCCCGTGGAGGGATCCCAGCAGTGAGTCGCCTGCTGGTTCCTATTGCTACCTTTCCTTCCAAGGCGGAAGGACACAGTAAAAATAAGTACAAACAACCACAAATAAACATAAATAACCACAGGTGCAAACGCACCTGCAAAGTGTATTCCCACAGGGTAATGTGAAATACTTCTATGCATATGATTGGATGAAATTAAAGGGCTTTGTGTAGAAACTTATAAATAACCCCTTTCCCCAGACTGCTCTCTGGGGGCTTACATTTCTTTCAGAACAATCCGACTGTAACATATTGCTTCCTAAGTAATAAAATATTGGCTGGACTCTATCTTCTCCCAGCTCCTGAGTCTCATTGGGCAAAGATTTAGGAGTTTTTATACAGTTTTATCCCTTGCTACAATATGACTGCAAATACTCTTATTGCACTTGTTCTGAAGCTTCTACCCAAATTGTTAGTCTATAAAGCCTTAAGCGCCTCTAATATCTAGAGGAGTGCTGCTGCTTTCCATATGCACCAGTTCATGTACTGAGATCTGCAGACGATGCCTTACTGTTAGCGCCACCACCTTCAGAGGTCTGGGGAATGGTGGCTTTTGACAGGGCCATCTCTTTTGTGGCTCCAAAACTGTGCAACTCCATCCCCATAGAGGTGCACCACCCACAACACTTTACATCTTCCATTAGCTACTTAAGATGCACCTGTTTACCCTGGCCTTTGGAAGTGAAGCAAGTATGTTGTAGTTGTCCTCCCAGTAAATGTATTATTAGATGTATCTGTGTTATGCTTTTATCATTATTTTTGGGTTTTTTGATGATTCATTATTTTGTGATTCTATTTTAGTTTATCTAACCCATACTGGTACCTGAGAGTGAAGGGTGGGTAAGAAATACCGGAAATGGAATAAACAAACAAATAAATAAAATACATTTAGAAACAGGAAATTCAATAGATGCTCCCTAAACTCTTAGAATAAGCTATATGCCTTATCAGATTCTAAGTGATGGATTAAATGAAGATTTGCTGCTTTACTTCTCAATAGACTTTACTACAGTTCTGTATTCACAAAATGCTTAAAAACTGGTATATTAGTGGGCTACACGTTATGTTAAATGTGTAATTAGGTAATATGTGATTTATTTACTTTTGGAAACTTCTTAGCCACCTTTTAAAGCACAAAAAAATCCAAAGTGGTGTACAAATATGAAATGATGTCATTTTAAGGTACTAAAATAGAAAGATCTGTATAACCATTTGATCTCAAGCCAGCAATCCCATTATACAATAGAAAGCCATTAAAACTCACAAGCCATTAAAAACAACATACATTAACAGAACCATTAACTCATAATTAAAAGCAAACTGCAATAACTGTTTTTTAGGACCAACCTGAAAGGAAACAGGCAGGACGCCAATTGTACTAAAGAGGAGGCATGAGGGAGGCAATAACAAAAATGCAAAGGAACAGGGGGTGGATCTTGAAGGTGTCATTGGTTAGCTATTTGAAGGGAGCACAAAACTGAATTTCTCATTCTCTTAGAAGCGAATGGATTCAATGGGTCATCTAAAAGCATGCTGGCTGGGCCTGATGTCATGCCAACCTCATCATTCCCCCCCCCCCGCCCCCGATAAATAGCCTGTTGCGCCATTGGAACAACATACTGTTAAGGTAACAACTGGATATATTCCAAATTGTGCGTGCAAGAGGCTTCAGCATAAACTCCAGCAAAAACGCCACCTTCTTTAAAACATGTAGGCATACACAATGGGGGTGGGGGATAAGCACATTTGCATGCCCATAGGAAGCCACCCACTGTTCCTTGAGTTTTCTTACTAATAAGTCTACATCAGCAAACTTATTTGCTTCATCTAAAAAATTATAGTAACATTCTTTATAGTAAGGCTGGGAGAGAGATGAGTCAGAAGGAGCAGCTGTTGTCAACGCCTCCTTTTATTGCATAGTTTAGGCTGACAGGATGCCAGTGGGTGAATGTTGTATGAGTAGGGAGTAATTTAGGACAAATGGCTCACCAATGAAATTTGACCTGCATTTATAATTGAGATGCGATGAAGGCATAGTATACGCATTACTAAAAATATTAAAAGTTAAGGTGGAGATACAACAGGGAAGACCAGAATCTCCCCCAAATCTGTTTAGGTCCATAACTGAATGAATATAGTTCAGTGATTAGTTATCAAAGATGAATATTACAGTCAGGAGTCCCACAAAAAGGGGGGGAAGCAACAGCAGAGATTATTGTCAACCTGGCTGCACTTTTTCAGGTTATAATGCAACATGGCAGCAGTTAAAAGGGCAAGCTCTCCCACTGTGACAATTTGACCTCCCTTTAAAGGGTATGGGGAGAGTGAACAGTCATTAAACCATTTTTCCAATCCCTTGATTTTCAGCCATCTGTAAGTTACACAGGCTGCAACAGGACCAAAAGAAGAAGGCTGCTGCTCTAGCTGAAGGTTGTGCGGAATTCAGTTAAGCTTTCTGCCATTAGAATGATGAAAACTATGGGGGGAAATAAAGATAGAGACATACATCATATTGACAGGAATTTTGGCAAAACATGGCTAACAGGCAAAACAATTACCATCTATCCCGTGCATGCATAGCACTTAACATATTTTTTCCCATGCAAATTCAGTTATTAGTCATGCTAATGCCTACCTGCTAATTACATTCCCAGATAAAAACTGCTTGTGACACTCCAGAAATACCCATTAAGAATACCTCCCCGGTGCTAATATGTGGTGCACATAAGGATGCATACCCATCTGCCGGGGTTCGGTGCTGGAGCTCCCCGTGTGTAAGTTTAGCTACCCACACACGAGGTACCAGTTGCGGGGAAAAGCGGCCAGCGTTCCGCGTGCTTATGAGCACGGGCGCCGGCCAAGTCTCACAATCCGAAGGTAGCTGAGTAAGACGGAAAATGACTCCGAAGGTGCGTGAGTGAATGAATGCCTCGAAAACTAAATGAATGCCTCGAATACTAATGGATGCCTTGAATCGGAACTGCATTTAACAATAAAGGAAACCAAACCAAGGATGATATATTAAAATTAAAAATTCTTAAAACCTTTACTCTTTTCCCCAAAGGACGACAGACACCGGAATTATCTTTAGTGGCTTTGGCCAAACCCGCGTAGGCTCGTTTTCTAGCCCTAAGCTAAGTTTCCCTGAGCTCTCAGTCCCTGCGCGCCAATTCTTCCGCGATACTAAACTAAATAAAACTAAACCGAATATCTTCCGCAAAACTAGCCCTAGGCTAAACCTAAAAGCCTAACTAAAATCTCACCGAAATATCTTCCGCAAACTAAACCTAACTAAAAGAAAAACCCATCCAGCCCATCCAGCCCATCCAGCCCGCTCCCAAAACCCTTAAACTAAACTTGACTGAACTGAACGTAAAAGAACCCAAAAGAACAAAACGTGCCTAAGCGGGGAGCCTCAGCCTTTTATTTGGGAACAGGCATGACATCACGATCAATACTTTAACCAATAAAACCTCTGTTGCTGCCCTCCAAAAAGGCGGGAAGCAGGGTTAACGTTCATTGATAACTTTGAAACATTACCGGAACTACAAGTTAAAGGCGGATTAATCCTAATAGCAAGATGTATCTTCATTCTTACTTTCACTTTCACTTTTAAGTGTAAGGATATGAAAAGTAGTTCTCAATAACCATTAAAATTAACAAATAACCACGGATCTTTAAAATATATAGCATGACAGACAATATTAGGCCTACTCAGAGTAGGCCCATTAAAGTTAATGGACACGACTTATAGGTTCATTAATTTCAGCAGGTCTCTTCTGAGTAGGAGCTAATTAAATACAACCCACAATACCCAAGCATGTTCAGAACTGGAGTAAAAAGCCAATTACTTAGGTCAGCACTATTGTAGACTAGGAAAACATCTAGCATTGTGCTGAGCAGTGTGCATGTTTAAAGGAAGCCTTTTAAGGGATCCAGTAGGATGCATCACCTCTATGGGGCACAGCCTCAGGGTAGCATTTCATTCTTAAACAGCAGCCATTCACTGGCATGGAAGTAAAGCAGCAGTAAAAGGAACACCTCTGGGGTGAAAACTGCATTTGCTTCTTATCCACCAAGAAGCAAGGATGTGGCCATCTGCACACTCTTTGGCTCTCTTCCTTGTTCACAATGGAAACTAGGCCATAAATAAATAAATAAATCACTGATGTAGTGCACCAGTCCTTGGGTATATTTACTTTATTTAAAATTTCTTAACTTCTCATGCCAACAAGGCAACTTCAGTTAGGATATCTGTTGCTGTCAACGCTTCACTTTAAGAAAGTCCCTTTTAAACAGTTTGCTCTGCCACCAGAACACTCTCAGAAATGCTAAAAATGAGCACTCCCTCCTCACAGTCCATTCTTTTCCCTGTACAGTAATTAGTAAACATTCCATGTCCCTAGACTATCAATCTAAAAATAGCTCTCCTGACAACAGAGATGTCAAATTTAAGCAGCAGGATGCTGAAGCGCCTTGCGACGCATAACAGGACTGCTCCAACACGGCTGCTTGGTAATTCAGGAATTTATAGCTGATAAATGGGACCTGTCACATTTATCTCCAGTAAAGATTGACGTGCCAAGACTTTTATTATCAGTTTCCCACCTGGATGGTGCATAGTTCCCCATAATCTGAATACCATGGTTGATAGAACATCGATGACCATGCCAGTTTTCAATTTTAGGATCCATCTTTGGATATTCTATATAGCAGATGATGTGCCTATAAAACGCTTAATAAAATTTCCTGTTTCCAAGCAGTGTCTCACAAGTTGTGCCCACTTTACCAGCTTGACAAATGCCAGTGCAGACACCTTCACACAGCTCAGTGTCCCCAAAGCATGAGAGGCACCAATTGCCAAAGGAATCTGCAAAATATCACCAGTTGCTTATTGCACTCATTTGGGCCACGTACTCTTGTTATTGAGACTCTCATCCCGGCACCAGGTTAAAGTATGAGCAAAAATATCTCAAGTTGCTTCATTAAATACATACAAACTACCAGCAGCTGTTCCTGCCAGTGTTGGGATTTATTTAAAAAAACAACAACAGCAGAAATAAGTTGTTAGATACTAGAATATTTTTAGAAAATAGGTTAGAAAGCAGACGATCCTTAGCTGAGCTGGTCACATGTTGCCTGAAGGCCTTGTACCATTCATCCCTGATTAAACATATGAATGTTAGTTTATGAAACTGTATCACAGTGTCTCTAAGCTGTGCACCATTAGGCCTCTCTCAGTGACAGGTTAAAAAGCTGCAGTTTATTTTTGTGCATGGTGGAACTTATGGAACCACATATTTCCAAAGCAATTTTATTTTCTTCTGGCAAGGCAATTCAAGAATGCAAACAAATAAGTGTCTAAATTAGCAAGTGTAGATTCTGTGCAACTTACAATGCAAGGAAGACTGAGAACAAATTGATCCTCATTAGCTGAAGAAGTGTGCATGCACACGAAAGCTCATACCAATAACAAACTTAGTTGGTCTCTAAGGTGCTACTGGAAGGAATTTTTTAATTTTGTTTCCACTATGGCACACCAACATGGCTACCTACCGGTACCTGTATGTGAGGGGGGGGTGAAATATTTTGTTTATTTTTGTATGCGGATAAACTGCACCACCAGAGGCAAGGCTAATGGAATATATCTAATATAGCTTGAAGATTGAATGCTATTTTAATGATCTAGATATTTTTGTAAAGCAATCCTATTGGCAACTTTACAAGCAAATATACAACATTGGCAGCAAAGACCGTGAAATTCGGATGATAGTTAACTTTGGAACATACTGCTTGTCCAGACGATTTATAGATGTAAAATGATCTGCCAAGATGATTTCTCTCAGTTGTAAATTTGGAAATTTAAAGAAGGATGCTCAATTGAAAATGATTCTAGAACACCTACTCTGGTAGAATTTTACTGATCTATTTAACATTTTGCCTGTGAAATCAAAATCAAAGGCATATTTGCTTTTTTCAAATTTATTCTACCGTTACTCCTGCTAGCTACAAACCAAAGTGTTGCAAGACACCATGTTGTCAACAGTCATGAACCTCACAAGCCAAATCTAATTATTTGATTTTGGATGTTTGTTTTTGTTTTAGTTTTCTCTTGATGTAGCAGAACTATCACCTGCTATCTAGAAAATCCAATAAAAATGCAAATAGTGGTTTTTTAATTAAAAAAATAGCTCTGAGTCAATAAAGCATATAACTATGAGCTTATGGCTGGCCCCTGTGAAAACAAGATTCTGGACTGGATGGGCCAAGAGCCTGATCCAGCAGGGTTTATGTTCCTATAACATCATCCCTCCCTCTAGCTAATGACACAATTAATATTAATAAGAATTAATATGTCTTCGGTTATAAACAAATCATGTGATAAAACTTCCTGGGGTGCACCACTTCAGATGCAAATACAGGGCATGACTGCAAACTTTTCCAAATAAAAGACACCCTTACTAGCAGAAAATGGGGCAACCCTGAGCTAAATTGTACAATCACTTGAGTGTTATCTTTTCCAAAGCATCAAATCAGGATAAGGACCAAATATTGTAGTCTATGCTCACCCCAGCTATCTACATTGTATTTGATTATAGAAAATACCTGACTGGAAATCTCTCCGAATTGAACTTTATAGTATCAAAAAAGGGGAGTTACACAAAGCATTGATTAAAAAAACCACTTTACTAAATACACAATACAAGTAAAAACACTCTTTTGCTAACGATATGTTAGTCAGAAATGATACTTAAAAGTATCATTAATATTTACTCTTGGTTAACAGTTTCTTGTTTTACTGACTAACATGTTTCGTGGATATACATATGATTGGTCATCTCTGTGTGTCCGCTTGAAAAAGAAAAGTTCATTTCTCTGTGCCGTCTTCAGTTTCACTGTCTTCACTATCACTGTCTCTTCCAGGATGCTCAGGCATTTTCCGATGCTCCTCCTCAATTTCCTCTGCTACCTTTTGTTTCTCATTTAAAACTTTCTCTTCTGCAGTTTCCATTGGTGTGGGTTTGATTTCAGTTTCTGTTTCCATTTCAAGATCTTTGCTCTGAACTTCTTCACTTTCCTGAGATTGAAGTGTTTCGATTTCTTCAACAAGTTTTGGAGGAGGCAGCAAGTTTTGCTAGTAAGAAAATTAAACAATTCATTATGAAAATGCCTGCTTTTTGTTTTATGAACAGACTCAAATTTGAATGCAATTCAGGACAACCTAGGCATCCTAAATCAGAAGACTTCAATACAATTCAGTACTGTAATGTACTAGCATGTGAATACAGGTGTTGCTGCTCAGGAATTCCATGTGTACTGCTTGCTGACTGTAATTACAATTAATTTACTTAATAGCGTAGTGTCATTGGTTATACGGTAAGATATGTAATAAAATATTATTTGATGTGAGATTCTATAAGTGAGAGATGCAATTTCAAAAAGGCTAGCTACAAATGAGGTGATTCACAGAAGTCTTATAAAGGAATCTGATTATTAAAATAATATTTAAGAATTCTTGGAGAACAGGTGATGTCCCTGCAGTCTGGAGGTGGGAAAATGTTGTCCCCATCTTTAAAAAAAGGGGGGGGGGGAGAAAGAACACCTAGGTAACTACTGACCAGTCCTAGAATGGATAATTAAATGGTTGGTTTGTGATGCTGTGATTATGAAGACTCAGCATGGGTTTCTAAAAAACCAAGTCTCATTTCTTTTTTGACTGAGTTACAAGCTTGGTGGATCAGGGGAATGCTGTGGACATAGTGTTTCTTGATTTCCTTAAGGATTTTGACAAAGTCCCCCATTATATTCTTGCAGAGAAGCTGGTAAGATGTGGGCTGGAAAAGAAACTGTTAGATGGATTTGTAGCTGGTTGACTGACCAAACCAAAAGAGTATTCACTAATGGTTTCTCATCATACTAGGAAGAAGTGACAAGTGGGGTGCTGCAGGGTTCTGTCCTGGGTATATTGCTGTTCAGCATTTTAATAAATGACTTTGATGAAGAAATCATCAGATTTTCAGATGACACCAAACTGGGATGGGTAGCTAATGCCACAGTAGACAGAATCGGGATTCAATATTAGTTTAACAGATTTGAGAACTAGGTCAAAACTAACAAAATGAATTTCAATAGGGACAAATGTAAGGTTCTACATTTAGACAGGAAGAACCAGCTGCACAGAATCCAGGGGTCTTAGTAGATCACAAACTTAACATGAGTCAATAGTGTGATGCAACAGCAGCAGCAGCAGCAAAAAAGTGAATGTTATTCTAGGCTGTATCAACAGAAGTATGGTGTCTTGATTGAGTAATATTCCTGCTCTATTTTGCCTTGGTCAAACCATGCCCATAGTACTGTGTTTATTTCTGGGTACTACAATGAAGAAGGCTATTGACAAGGTGGATCGTGTGCAGAGGAGGGCAATGGAAATCAAATCTTATAAGGGAATTGGGTATGTTTACCTAGGTAAAGAGGAGACCTAGAAGAGGTATGATAGCCACGTTCAAATATCTTAAGGGCTGTAACATGGAGAAGGGAGCATGCTTGTTTTCTCCTGCTCCAGAGGGTAGGTTCTGAACGAATGGCTTCAATTTACAAGAAAGGAGATTCTGACTAAACATCAGGAATAACTTTCTGGCAGAGCTGTTCAACAGTGGAACAGACTCCCTTGGGAAACCTCCTTACTTGGAGGTTTTTAAGCAGAGGTTGGGTGGCCATCTGTCATGGATGTTTTAGTTGACATTCCAACATTGCAGGGTGTGGACTACTAGATGACACTTGGGGTACCTTCCAACTCTACAAATCAATGACTCTGTGTGGGGGATGAGAATGGTGTAAGAATTATGTTATTTTATTTTACTTATAGTACTTTTGTGAAGAGAATGCATGGCTTGAGAGTTTACATATCTCCCACTGAGTTAGACTTTCTCCCTGAACTGTGCTTTTGCAGCAGAAATCCCACCACTGTGAGACTCCAGAGATGTTAACCCTCCCCATTACATCAGTACACTGACTGGGGGACGGGCCTGGAGTTCACAATTCCTGCCACCTCCTTTCATTGTATGTATGAAGTAGCATTCAAACCAAGAAATTCCATTTGAGACTCTTGCTAAGGACAATACAGGGAACAAAGGACAGGTGGGAAAAACAGAGTGGCTGATCCCAGAGACGCTGCTCAAGGTACGAGGCAATATAACATTTGAACAGGCTCTACTATTATTGGGAAGAAAATGTCAATGTTTATTGGGTTTGTTGACCTATGGAGCAATGTAAAGCAACCTGAGATGCCAAGGGAAGTGGTATGAGTGTTGTTCTGCTGTACAAAATGGAGGTATGGCAGCAGAACATAAACAGAGATGTTCTGCTAGCAGAAGGGAAGGGGGAAAGTGCATGTGTGGATAACCCACGTCCAAAGTCTGCTCATTTCATTTCCCCAAAACCCTCACAAAAATGTCACAACTCTCTGCTAGCTCTGGAGTTGGCACAACTAATTCATAGCTGTCAACCCTCCCTGCTGTTTCTCAATGCTATAATAAGGGAATTTCCCGCAAAAAAGGGAAAGGTTGACAGCTATGCAGTAATTTCTTCTCATAGTAGTCAAAAGAAAAATGGTGCCACAATGAAACAGCATAGCAGTGGATGTGCACTCATTCTGTAGGCTGATCGCCAGGGTCTCATCCCCTGACCCTGGTATAAATTTGAGTTAGCATTGCTGTGGCCAACTAAGAACAGACATATCCAGTAGAATTCTAGTATTAAAGCAATGTTGTTATTTGTCTGGATTGTGGTACATGTGTTGCATGTATCTAGGAAATAACAATGGAACTTTTTAATATAACACCCCCCCCCAATATATATATATACCGGTATGTTTGTTTTAAACCATCTCATGCATATTTCCCAGAAAGGCAGCCTAGAAATATTTTAAATAAATAAAACAAAACATAGACCTCCCAACTTTCTCCTCCTTCTCTTGTACTGAAAAGAGGGGGTCACACCAGTCAACTCTGGAAAGATAGCAGAGAACCCCACCCACCTTCCTCCGCATCTCGTCCACTATTCCATTTCGTTGTTTCAATGAGCTCTTTCACACTAGCATTTCTGTACACCATTAAATTGAAATTGCATCTGCTATTAACTCAAGTTTCTGACAGCCATGTCATGGAGAGGAGAGATTTCAAGAACGGCACTCAAACTTTGAAATTACTATATCTGGATCTCTTAATATGTGGCCAAAATGCTATTTCGGGGAGACTAATTATAGGGATTAGGGAAAGCTGAATCTCTCAAATAAGGGATTCCTTTGTCCCTGGAAAAATATATATTTCATGCTGCCGGATACAAACCGAGACTCCTTCTGCGATGCAGCTGGTATCCATGCATGATAACGGTTATTCGATTCTTTTTGTAAGTATGGACTAATGTGATGGTAAAAATAACATCTCAATAGTGCTACAGAGAATACATACCAGAGCATTTGCTGCAAGTCTGCATGAGTTATGGAATTATAAGGTTATCCAGTCATTGCACTATAGCCTGTAAGTGTTTGAACATAAACTGAGCATGCAGACTGTTCTTCAGAGAATGTAGCCAGTGCAGCTCCTGTTCATATCAACAAACCTGTTCTAGCAGAACAGTAGAGCCAATATGCAAAAAGTGTTTTTCATGTCACAGGATGATCAATGGTATCAAGTGGTTTATTTATTTTTCTCCCAAGAGAATATTTTAAGACCCCCCCCCAAAAAAAAACTATCCAGGTTTGTATCAAAATAATCAGCCAGACTTCCAAATTAATGCTTTTTTTGTTTTGCTAAACACGAGGACATCAAGGCAATGGTAGGGCCTTATCATCAAATTGTTATGCTTCATGAAGACTCAAATTAATGCTGAAGGTATGAAACCAATCCTATGACAGATTTCAGAAACACTGCTTTTGCAAGTTCAAAGGAAGAGGTCAGGCATTTACTAACTTACTTGTTATCAAAGATTTATTAAGAGTGCTTTCACTCAAAGCATTCCCAATGTTAAAAAGTACGTTTTCTCAACTCTCAGTAATATTTACCTGTCTGTGCTGGCGTGTATTCTGTATCATGTGCATATACATGTTGTACACAAAGTTGGCCATCTGAGGCATATTCTTTATAACGTGGACTTGGTGGGATGGGTGTTCTCCATTCTAGAGGAGGGGAAAAAGTACTATTGAGATATTGAAAGCAAAAAAATGAACATAAGAGCACTTTTGTAGTGAGATAAAATATTCAAAATCCTACCAATAAATGTTATGCCATAGGAAGGAAAAGGCGAAGCTCCCTTATACTGAGGGAGACCACTGGTCCATCTAGCTTAGGATTGTTTACATTGATCCCTAGGAGTTTAGGCAACAGGCATCTCTAGCCCTACCTTACTTAATAAATATATACACCACTTAACAGTAAGAAAACCTCTAAGCAGTCCACAAAAATATAAAACTATTAAAACTCTTGAAGAAGTTAAGAACAGGTATTCAAACACATTCAAAAGATGAAAAAAGATGAAGATAGCTGAACAATGAAATGTGGTCTGCATGCAAAACACATGCTCTACCACTGAGCTATACTCCTTGGGTAGCATGCAACCCCCTGTGCTGTTCAGACTTCCACTTGTGCAATGAAAATTCATCTTTTTCTCCTCCCTCTCCCACCACCGGTGCATGCTCAAAAATTGCTCCAAAGGATTGGAGATTTTGTGGGAGCATGGTGGGAGCAGAAGAAGGGGAAGTCTTGCTGCATGAGTCCAACTCTGCTTGGATACAACCCGATGTTTCAATCGGACTGTATTTACGTAATTCAAAACAGCTCTCCATACCTGCCGGACTGCTGGAAAATACTCCGTAGGGATTATATGCAGTTGAAGAGGGCGAGCAGTGAGCTGGCTGAAAGCTGGAGTCAGCTCAAAACAGTTCTGGAATAGCGATACTCGGGCAAAAATATAAAGCCCAAGTCTTGCTCTTGACATAGCAACCACCAAACGCCGAACATCCCTTCAAGAAATAAGAATGAAATTGAAACACTGTTAGAATCAACGACAATTGCTGTAAACTTTGCAGATCTACCTGAATGCCGAGAATTAAAGCTAGGATCTCCTGCATGCATGGCTTGAGCTCTACTCCCGAGCCTTTTCCAAATGGAGTGATACGCCTGAGGTCATGGGGATAATATTTTCAGTACCATTAGGCTGCAGTTTGATCTGACAAAGGAAAATCTGCAAAACATTTTATTTCCTCTTCAAATGGTCTGCCTCCCCACCACTGCACACTTTCTCCTACGAAGCTCTGGAGATGCCATTGTTCACAATGACCTCACCTTTTAGATATAATATCAACAACACCAATTATTATTTGCAGATCCGAATGCATGTTCAAATACCACAGGAATGATAATTTACCATTATGGGGATTATTGTAATCCACATCTCACCAAGGCGTAGGTTGATCAGTCATCCTGGCAAGAGTTAATTCCAGTTGAGGTTTAGCACCAATGATACCCAATTAAATTTATCACAAGATGGTGTGCTTATTAACAAAACTCACAAATGTAGTGGGTGCAGTTTGGAGGGTTCTAAATGCAGGAAAATACATTCTGAGTAATGAATGGGTGAGAGACAAGCAAGGCTCTATTGAACTCTGCCTGAGCCATCTTTATGACTACTACACAACACTACTTGGATTCTGCCCTTTGCAAATATGCATTATTACTTACCTCAAGTGGCCAACTGCTTTAGTTCGCACAAGTGAAAGGATGATATAATCATTTTGCTGACCTTGAAACCGGTCCACAGTTGTCACCTAGCAGAAACATGGAGAGTGTTAATTCACTGGCATCTCATTGAGATTTCCAAAGAACATTTGGAAAATTAACTACGAAGTACAGCTTCGTAGGCTAGTGAAAGCAAGCTGGCCTTTTGGTGCTAAGCTGAAAGGTTTCTTTCTCAAAAGATGGTGGAAATTTACTCCATTGCAAACAGGAATGGCGCGACAGGGAAAACACCATTCGTAATATATTAATGAGGAAATGGGATGTAAAAGATTTATGAATAAACAAATGTGTGGGGGCATGTCTGGGAATCAAGGAGGCTGTGGTCCCTGTGGATTCTCGAACCACAACATATTACCAGAAAGCATGTGCAGAGGGAGTCCAAAGTATCCTACAGTCTCTCAGTGGCCTTCCTGGGGATCAAAGGGTTGCTTGAGAACACTGTCACCATTGTGAGATCCAATATTTCCAAAACTACGCCTGCAAAGCCGGAGCTTTTAGTTGGTGACAAATGCAGTACCTGGTACTGTTTTATTCCTGGAATATATGCACCAAAGGCCATTTATGCAATAAAAATGATGAAATATGCACTAAAACCAGAGATATGTGCGTTAACTAAACAGTTTTCAGAATGCGAAGAAAATGCATACTTCGCTTATTTAAAATTTAATGTTTTCATCAAAAAACATCTGTGCAAAATTTAAGAGGCGCTGTATATCATGTTCTTGCATAGTAATGTGATTCCTGAAATGTAGCTACTAATGGTTACAGTTTTCCTAATCTTAATTGATGTTTCTTATAAATACCGCTATGGGGCAAGCCTTGGCAAAAGCCTATGCAATGTAATTAGCCATTGTAACATCTTGTGCTCTATTTCAGGGCTTATTTTTGCTTTTGAACAAGTCTTGAATAATTAAAATATTCTCCTTCAAGATACAAAGCTATGCCTTTTGTGAACTAATGACTCAAAAATCTATTTGCATATAAATCTGACATCTAATTATAATTTGCTATATTATCTCCTGCAATTCACCAGCTAGAATCTCTGTGCCTAATTTGCTTTTTAGGCTCAGCATTAGACAGGAAAAACAACAAATGACATAGTGGCATCCAATCCACAGGCAGGAATCAACTCAACCAGTGAACAAACTTAAAATCCTACTAGTAGGTTTGTTGGAGAGTTTTTGGCCAAACTGCAAGAGGCAGTGAAGGATAGGCGTGCCTGGCGTGCTCTGGTCCATGGGGTCACGAAGAGTCGGACACGACTGAACAACAACAAAGGTTTGTTTATACATATATGAAAGGAAGGAAGGAAGTGAATAGTATCTGGAATGTTACCTTGTTTGGTCTTCCAATCATCGGGTTATTCCCACAACGCTGATTAATAATATCCCGAATGAGGTGTTTCTGGCCATTATAGGTTGTCAAGATACTTATCTTCTCTGCAGGGTATCCTAGCAGGCACATGTACATGAACAGTGCAACAACATATTCTGCCTCACCAAGATTCTGCAAAGGAGAGGAACTTGTTTTATGCACTTGGTCAAATAATATTCATGCAGCTAGGATGGAGCAAAAACCACCACTTGGGAGAACATGACTCCTGCCTATTAAAGACATTTCCTTGATATGACTTCCTAAGAGCGAAAAAAAGGAAACTTAAATACTATTGGCATCTGTACAGCAACATTTTTTAAGACACTATGGTATTATAGAGATGTATATGCACACACATTTACATATACCTCTCAGGAAGGAACATTCCCACTTCCAGCCAAGTGGCACCAACTGCAACTGGTCTCCATCACCTGCAACCCATAATATATATTTTTTCTGTACAGTGGGGTGGTAGTGATGGAGGGGAGATTTCTATTGCTCAGTGCTTGCAATTTAACTTACTATTACAAAACTAAAACTTGCATTCTCCTTTCATAGTAAGTACACACCCCGATGTGAGTACTGAAACTATTATGAATTGTTTTCCCCTTACCTGATAGAAGTAAGGATTGGGTTCAGATTCTCCTACGCCATGGAAATCTTCTACATTTATGAGCTGGAAGTCATACAGGAAACCAGCATTTGCTGTTCTGAATTCTGGCAAGATCTGCACATGTGGCAAGTTACCCAGGTTCTTGTAACGCCAGTTGTAGAGATTGCATAAACTTTATGGGAAATATAGGTGAAGACAATTATTGTCACTTGTCAACATGAGTGAATATATTCCTTTACTATTTATCCATGTCACCTTTAAAATTAAAGGTGACATGGATAAATAGTAAAGGAATATATTCCATGCATGAAAAGCAAATACATTATTACAAAACATGTTTATTGGACCACAGTGAGGAGCAAGGAAGGAGAACAATTCTGCAAAATGAGAATCACAATAAAAGGAGAACACATTTAGAACTATCAGACTCCTGTATGATCTGAAATATTTAAATTGCTACAGGTAATCACCAGCACTTGGAATTGTACCAATAAGCAGAATGAGATGCAACACAGATTTCAAAGCACTTAAAGGGGTTTGCAATGAAACAGCTGAAACAAAGGGGGGTTGACCTTGCTTTTATCAGCATCTTGCTGCCTACTTGTGCTTTGAAGTCCTGACTTTGGGAATTCAAAGCACCAAATTCCCCAATTTCATTTGTGACATCATAGGATTGATAGGTGGGTGACCCTGCACAATGGTCAAAATCTGGCCCCTGTGTGAGTGCAAGGATTTATGCTTGCCCAACAGAACTTTCACTGTATCCTCGCCCCATGCCCCCCAAAATCTGTTCTGGGGGTTCACACGACCCTCCAAACCAGAAGGTTGCAGGGTGAGGAGGATACCAATACAAAATTCCTTTCAATGTTTCAGGGGGCTTTAAAGAACAGAACTGATAGTCATTATTCACTACAAACCATGTTCACTTCAGGTTGTATTTGCTGATACCACTGCGTATTACCTGAGTGAGTCACTGAGCACAATTCACAGCATGCCGCTGCTCCATCATTGCAGCCTAGAGAAGTACTGCATGATCTGAAAAGGCTTATTTGCCTTCTTCAGTTCGTTCGATAACCTTGGCATTACAATCTGAACACTGTAAACGGTAGAGTTGCTACTGTTACAAAACTGACAAGAGAGAAAAGTCCACCTCTAAGAAAAACTAGTTATAGTAATCATTAGGCATACATAACCTTCAAGTCAGGCTTCAATATCTGTATGGATAGTTTTCCTTCATACAAGACCTCCTATAGTTTTTATTTTCCTGTTGCCTTACCTTGCTCTTGCTCTTCCTTGAGCGTCCAAGTCAACAGTTGGCACTCCCACACGGACAAAGCGTGTAAAAAGAGACTGCTCCATGTTCGAATATTTTTGAAAAGCCATGTTTTTAATGACTGGTGGCAACTGATGATGGTCCCCAATCATAATCCACCGCTTCAGTCGACTGAATCCATCCTGGGGATTCTATTGAAAACAAGCAAGGTGCTAGGATTGAAATGCTAGAACTATTAGTGACCACTATTTTTGAGCTCTACATTTGCTGTACTGTGGTGAACATTACTTTCAAAGCTAGAAAAATGTATAGCTTCATCTTTATTATGTATTCATAAATGAGGTAAAAAAGGTAAAGGGACCCCTGACCATCAGGTCCAGTCGTGTCCGACTCTGGGGTTGCGGCGCTCATCTCGCTCTATAGGCCGAGGGAGCCGGCGTTTGTCCGCAGACAGCTTCCAGGTCATGTGGCCAGCATGACAAAGCTGCTTCTGGCGAACCAGAGCAGCGAACGGAAACACCATTTACCTTCCCGCTGGAGCGGTCCCTATTTATCTACTTGAACTTTGACGTGCTTTCGAACTGCTAGGTGGGCAGGAGCTGGGACCGAGCAACGGGAGCTCACCCCGTGGCAGGGATTCGAACCGCCAACCTTCTGATCAGCAAGCCCTAGACTCTGTGGTTTAACCCACAGCGCCACCTGGGTCCCAATTCATAAATGAAGAGGTGCAAAAAAACACCTGTTAGGAAGAAGAGATTCTTCTGTACAACAACACTGCCACTTGCAGTCTTTTCTTCTATGGCCACTGTGTGTTAAGAAGCAAGTAATGTGGTCTTCTTCCCTGTGCAAATCATTCCTACATAAGGCAAATTCTTGACAATAAATCTTATTTTAAATCCAGATAAACCCAGCTGCATTGTTAGGATTCCTGATACTGTTCCTTATTTGTAAGGCTTTTCAACGTTCATAACAAAAGTGTCAATTGGAATGTTTCTTTTTTTCACACATGGTGAAAAAAATAATGTTATTAACCAATACAATCTGAAGTACAAATTGAAATTACATTGAAATAATGGTCATAAACTGAAGTTCTGCTAGTGTTCTTACCTGTAAGAGGAGTGGTATAAAAGTTTCAATCTCCAGTATTTGAGCAGACTCTTCCATTAAGATGTTATCATACTAGGAGGTAAAAGAGAAATATGTTAGTTTTTTGTTTTAATGTGGGAATGATTAGTTCATATTGGAAGCCATTTGCTTACTGGTGTGCACACAGCATCTGGTAATTCATTAAATAATACAGTATGCGCATAATGTATTTTGCTTATAGTAAAATTTGTATAATTTGACTTTCTGAGTAGTGGAATTCTCTCTCTTTTTTCTTTTTTTCTTTTTGCTTGCATAAACAGAGCTACCTGAAAGAAATGAACATGTCTAGTGAAGCTACACAGGATGCTGCATGCAACCAACATTTGAATGAGTTTTCTATGTTTTTGACACGTATGTTCTTGGGCTTGGTATGCCTGCAATTAGACTTCACAATGTGTGTGGCACCTGCTAACAGATCCTGAAAGCAAGTAGGTAGGGAAGAGGAGCAGGCTCATAGATTGGAGACTATTAGAAGGTATCTTGGCACAAGAGAACATTTCAGAGTTGGGCTGGTCTGGTAATTAGTTTCCCTCCAGGATGGTGAAGGTGTGAGCCACCTGGGAGATCTGGGTGGCTTCTGGTTCTACGACCAGCTCTTTACCTATCCATATGGTGCAGTACAGAGCTTCACAACAGTCAAGTGGCTGAGGCTTGAGCCATGGTACTCAAGGGACAAAAGAGGCTGGACAGGCAGTTCTTCAGTCCATATCAGGTAGAATAGTATTGATCTTCTGCCACACTGCTCCTATGCGTATGACATAGCTAAGTAACTAAATAAAGCTGTGGCCAATTGAATCCAGCATCCACCCTATCTGTTGCCTTTATAACCCTCTAACAGCAGCAGATGACACACAAATAATACAGGGAAGCCTTAGCATTTGTCCACAGTGGCATTACCTTGAAACCCAACTCAACCAAGTCATGGCGTTTCAAAGCAGCATGCGTGCAGGTCATGGCAATGATCTTTGCTTCCTTCACAAGCAGGTATTTGGACCTGTCCAGTCCACTGCGGAGCAGTTCAAACGCTCGGAATTCCTACAGAAAATAGGCGACAGCCACACTTCTGTGAAACAATGCAAAATACTCATGCTTACAATAAAACTGTGTGACTTTCAACTTGCCACCAAACGAAACAGCTGCAATCCAGGGGTCTGTGGGTGCTCTGAAGCGCAAATGGAACTCTCACACACATATTTTCCCATTCATTTGAATGTCAGAGACAGGTGTTTGGGCATAAAGTTCTTCCCCACTTTAAAATCAATTGCAGGGTTCCACAGATGGGCATAAACAACCAATCTGTCTTACTGTATATTTGTCTTTATGCAGAATTTCAAAATTGGCACATTTGGGGAAATTAGGAGAATCCCTAATCAACAATGATCTATTGATCCCTGATCAACAGAAAAACACGTCTAAGCACAAGGAGCAGATCAATTATCTCTTCCCCCCTCAGGTTTTATTATTAATTTTGAGATGCATTAAAAACAAGCATCATATCCACAATATCACCAGGATAGGCTTTTTTGAATGCCTATGAAAATAAAAACTTAAGACAAAATACACAAACATGCAGGATGTTCCAGTATCATTTCATCATGAATGGATTTAAATATTGCTTGATATATGCTTTCTAACCCACATCTTACAAATGCATCTTAGAAAAGTTATAGCCTCTTATTAAAACTCTGCCTACTTTGTATATATGTTTCTAATTTCATTCATTTAACTGAATAGCATAATCATTTAATGAAAAAATATATTTGCTTTTAGAAGCAAGCATCCCACCAATTATTGATTCTATTTTTGCATATGGTTTTTAGTATTTCCAAGATTGCTGTTTTAGGCTCTATCTTCCCTTTGTTCAACCCTATTCTTCAAACAGTCTTTATTTTTTAGGACAATCTCATCAAAGTAAAAAAAACAACAACTTCAATACTGCTATATCTCCAATAACTTACAAGTTTCAATATACAGGGCCTTATGAAAATTCAGTATACATAGTGTGTATAGTGTGTGAAGTGCTACTTGTTTCATTATCAGAACTTTCTTTCCCTCTCTATAACATAAAAGGGAATGCCACAGTTAACTCCTTATAAACCTTACCTCGAGCTGAGTGAATATCTTTTTAATATGTCTAAAACATCCTTCGGCGATTTCCATATCTTCATTGTAAGATCTGCCTTTAAAAATTGGCTGAGGGGCATTTGCAAAATACTGATGGAAAGGAAAGAAACTGCAGATATCAGCAACATCTGAAGGTTTGCTGCCTTTAACTTTCACTTTGCTCATATACTCTTCCCAACGAGACATTACCTGGAAAAAAGTGATCACATTAACATTGCTATTTTGCAATCTCGTATTTACTACGGCCAGAATCAAAAACGTATTGCACAGAACACTAGGAGAGCACTAGGCCTTTTTCTCCATGCTCTACTGGAGCCTCTAAGTCTCCCTTCTCCAGAGTGGGACTCAAGGCATCCAAGGAGATGTAGCTGGAAGGCAGAAATCAGCAAACCCACTATGGGCATGTGAAAATACCTTCCACTTGTGCATCCCTGGACCCTAGTCTATGAACACAAGATCAACATTTTAAATTACCATTGTAAGTCCGTATCTACAAAAACACTGAAATAACTTTTTTCATTAGGAAATATGAAGCATCTCACTGAGATTCCCTGCAAATAATAAAAAAGTATTTTCTTTTGTTTCAGAATGGATCTCTCAACATTCAAGGTGGGTTACTGCTTATATAATATATAATCAAGGCAGAGAGGG